>NC_091294.1:3542222-3608549 GCF_038502225.1 Cherax quadricarinatus | reverse complement strand
AAGGTTCCTTGACGATGGTGAGGGTCTCTTGATCTAGGGATCTGTGCTCCGGTTCCCTGAATTGAGTCTGAATACCTTCCATCATCCCCCCACATACGCTGTATAATCCTACGAGTTTAGCGCTCTCCCATGATTATAATAATGGTAATAGATAATGAGAGTGCGTCCTGGTAGTCTTTGCATAGCGTTGCCAGTCGTTTTCTCCATATAGTATCCCTGAGTAAGTCACAATTCTAATTCACAAACATAAGAGTGCAGTTTCCCAGACCAGATAAAGGCGGGAAGATGGTCAGGATCTCATTTGTGGTTTAACAAAAGAAAATGATTTGATGCAATCTAACTCACACCAAGAACCCAGCAAAACCCGACTTCTTTGTGTTTACTTGAACTGCGACATAACCAAAGTTGCACTCGATGGACGAGAGGATCATGTCTTGGGCCCCCAAACCGGAAGTAATGTCTTGCTAATTTCGTCTGCTGAAAACAATGTCTTATGTGGGTTGCTTAATGAATCCTTCTTGGCCGTCAGCAGCTGAAGATTGATTAGTGTTAGTTACGGTAGTGGGAACAAGGAGTCTAGTGCTTGGCAAGCTTTACGAAATGTTACGAAGTGTAGGCTTAAAATGAAGCCTGATTGCAGTCCAGTTCTGGCGGTCTGAAAGACCTAGTTGGGTTTAGCGCTTCCAGTAATACAACAGCAGTAACAAAAACAACAACTTATCTTGAAAATGCAAAAAATATTTTAGTAAAGGTCGCGTCTACAAAGTCCTTTGCTAATCTATTTTTGCTTTTTTGTAGCTAAATGGTGATATGAAAATTTCGTTATCTTCATATGATAGCTGAACTATTAGAGTTTTTATGCAACTTAACACTTGTTTGATTTCTGCAACCAAAACATGTGCACCGCTTACCTGGAGTTTACCTGGAGAGGGTCTCTGTGAATGCTGCAAACATTGCATTTGACTCCGTGAGCAGTCCCTTGACGTAGCTCTTAACACATAAAAGATCCTTCAGTTTATTCCACGTATTGATCAACATATCCGGTGACTTTTCCGGTGCCATTATTTATTCTAGCACAGAGACTTTTAATATTAACTACTGGTATGTAAAAAAACATAATCCTTCATCAACCCACCACGAGAAATTAAATCTCAACCTTAGACACGAACTCTATTACATCCCTCGTCTCTTCCTCTACTACCAGTTTACATGTGTGCAATATTTATCCTGTACATGAATGTTATACAATACCGACAACATATTTATCCTCTTTATGATATGAAAAAAATCTCAACTGATCGGAATGTTGTCTCTTTAAATGCTCTTTCCGCAAACTTGTCTTGTTTTCACTATTGTCTTCGGTACGACTTTTGGATCCAAACACGTGGTTGTGTCCGGTCTTCAATGTTTACGATACTTTTTTTTTTAATTTTCAGTAGTTGCAGCATTTTCCTTTTATTTTTAGAGTAGTCGTGGTCTCTCATCATGCATCAGACTACCGAGCCAAGGTTGGTTTTCACTTCGTGTCTACAGTTACAATTCTTGTTGTGAAGAAAGATCTGCTAGGAATTCCTGCATGCGTAGAAGTGAGACGTCCAACCCGCTTTCCCCTGTGTGTGGCCGGGTGTGATCAATGATGGCCTCACTTAGAAAACTGGCCAGTCATCAACCACTGTGCTGTAAATGTGAAAAGCTCTATCAGAGAGAGTGAAGGAAAGTACCAACGCAGGTGCTCTCTCAGCTTTCACTGGAATAACGTGAAAACGGTGGTCATACAGGTAGTTCATCGGTACTTCATCTCATAAGAAGTAAGTAGTGGAAAACATCGCCGCTCGTACTTACACCAGAGAAAACTGCGTTTAAAAAGTTAAATCTCCAAACCTGAGTGCTCAGTAACAATTCTCTTTCCTCACAAGTGTTCGACCGTACCCTGTTTCCCTTAGGAATTTTCTTTACTACGTTAGACGTTTTCCACCAAGGTAATACGACTCAAAGATGGCAATATATTGATTATCATTCATATTGTAAAATATTGTTATGATGATAATGACACAATGTCCAGGTTATGGTGTTTTATTAATAGAATACCATAATTAGCACATTGTACCATTGTGTCAGTATCATTAACACTCATTCAATAAGTGTTTTTGCCAAGTCAGAGACATCACACTATTAATGGCTCTCCAAACCGAAGCATCTCCGCACATTCTTTAATAATATATTGTATGTAAATAGTATAAAAACCGACACGTACATGAATAAGACATGTGCAACACTTGGGTGTCTTTATTGTGGAGACGTTATGCACTTAATGGTTTTATCCATCTAATACAGGGAATAATACTGAAGACAGTGAAAGACATGAAGAAGCACGTTGAGGGGATCAGTCCCTCAGTTTTGATGAATTTGTTGGAGACAGTTGAAGACGTAAAGTAGTTTGAGGTATCTAGCATTGGTGCTTGAAGTATTGTGGCCAAAGTTGTCCAGATCACCAACTATTAAGAACCCATATTGTAGTTAAGGAGGACACACGATGCCCAGCTCATTGTCACTCAGTAGAATTTGGTCATAGCTTGCACTGAGACTCAAATCGAAGAACTGTCCTACTACACATCTGTTGCATCAACACTAGTAAGTAAACTACCAGCTGCATCAAATACCTTTAACACAGACTCTGATAAGTTTCAAACATACTATACAAATAAAGGGGTAACCCCAAACAGTTGTCAACTAGTAAGTGTATCTCATGACTTCATTCAAAAAGAACTAAGCAGGTTAAACCCAACTAAGAGCACAGGCCCTGATAACATCCCGTCTAAGTTCCTAAAAGATGGTGCTTCTGAACTGTCAATCCCTATTGCTCACATAATAAATCTATCAATCACCACTAATACCGTACCGGAGGGGTTCAAGGAGGCCAGAGTTACTCCTATCTTCAAGAAAAATAGTAGGTCTGATGTAAGCAACTATAGGCCTGTTAGTATACTCAGTATAATATCTAAAATTCTGGAGAGGGCGGTTTATTCTCAAGTAGTTAAGTACCTTAATGACAACAGCATTCTTCATAGCTATCAATCGGGCTTTAGAAGATCCTACTCAACCTACACCTCCCTTATTAATCTGATGGATTACCTGAGAACTGAAATGTCAAAGGGGAACCTCATAGGTATGGCAACCTTAGACCTGCAAAAGGCCTTCGATACTGTCAACCACAATATATTATGTAAGAAACTTCAAGCTATTGGTACAGGTTCTGTAGACTGGTTTAAGTCCTACCTTAGCAACAGGAGACAAATAGTCAAAATCAACAAAACGGAATCAGAACCCCTGCCGATAACATGTGGAGTTCCCCAAGGTAGTATTCTGGGTCCCTTATTATTCTTATGTTATGTCAATGATATGCCTATCAGTGACAAGTGCAAACTCCTACTGTATGCAGATGACAGTGCTCTGTTAGTGACAGGTAAAGACCCACAAGATATTGCTAATGTTTTAACACTGGAACTGGAGTCCTTCAGCAAATGGTTAGTAGACAACAAACTATCATTACACCTAGGGAAAACTGAAGCCATTCTCTTTGGCACGAAACATAAACTGAGAAGGGTAAATAATTTTAATGTTCAGTGTAATGGGGAGCCCATCACTTTGGTTTCATCAGTAAAATATCTGGGAATCCCCTTTGACCCATGCATGTTAGGAGAATTGATAGGGAACAGTGTAGTAAAGAAAGCGAATGCCAGACTGAAGTTCCTGTATAGACAAGCACAGTGTCTACCTACTGAGGCTCGCAGGATCCTATGTCTAGCCCTTATACAATGCCATATGGATTACGCTTGCTCTTCATGGTACTCTGCCTTGAGAAAAAAACTGAAAGATAGACTGCAAATCACCCAGAACAAAATCGTAAGATTCATCCTGGGGCTGGGACCAAGAGAACATGTAGGCCAGAATGAATTACAGCAGTTGGATATGCTGAATGTTGAAGACAGAGTAAAACAACTGAAGCTAAATCATGTTTATAAAATTGCTCACAGTGTCCAGAATATCTTGCTGTCAATTTTGTCAAGGTTGGGAACCAAAGCAATCATAGTACTAGGGGGAGAGAGCACAACTTTGTAGTACCCACAGTCATTGTCCAGGCTTCAAACACCTTTTATTGTACAGCAATAAAGGAATGGAACAGACTACCCGCACATGTCAAAGCCAGTCATAGCATGAACCAGTTCAAGAAGAGTGCCAAAAGGTGTCTGATGAATGTAGCTACAGAAAGGGAGGGGAATGATTTTCTATTTTTTAGCTAACATACGTGTAAATTTTACCTTATTCCTAGTAATGACACTCGCATTGTGGATAGTCTTAATGACCCTCGTGTAGTAGATAGTCTTTTTAGTATGATAATAAGATGTTATCTTCATTATAGAATAATAAGAAAATATTATAACCTTTATATTATAATAATAAGGTAAAAGGACCCCAATGGAAATAAGTCACTGTGTCTGACTTTTTTGGGTTATCCCAGGTTCTCTACACATATGCTGCTATGTATGATAATTCTATGTAACTGTATTTGTGTATACCTGAATAAACTTACTTACTTACTTACTTAACTCCTGGACCTAGTCAGTGCATGGACTTTCTGGGACTCCAATAAGCATTGATATTGTAACTTCAAAGTACTAAGCACTGACTGTTCTTGATAATCAGGAACAAAAGAACCACTAAAGTGAAAGCTGTCTGATTCTGAGCAAAGGATATCGCTTAAAACCATTTTTAATATACAAATAAAGTGCATTTTTCCAGATATTTTTGAGCCCCATAATGGCCTGGGTCACTAAACAACGCGACCTGGGCCATAAACAACGCGAGGAAAATGTTTTTCTGCTTCTGTCCATCTCTCCTCATGGTCTGAAAATATGATATTACGCTGCCCGGCTGTAAATAACAGAACATGCATAAGGTGTTACTAGCGTGGCGCCGTCAACCTGGGGCCTGTTAACCAGCCAGGGTGTGTATGACCCTGTGCAACTTGTGGAGCCCTAGTGAAGCCCCACCAGTGTGACCAGCAGGTAACACATGAATGGCCCCTCCAGTGTGTGGCCTAGAAACCTCACCCTGTATGACCACTTAGTGTTGACAGTAGTCACGTGCAGTGTAAGGCTCGGAAACCCAATCCGTGTGACCGGTAGATGATGTAACACCGTTCAGTGCGTGACCTGGAAACCCTATCCCAGTCTGACAGCTCTTGGTAATAATTTTTGATCTTGTGTAAGTGGTGGGTAGCATGCAGGAGTGCGATAGGTCGTGCGGTGTGGGAATCCCTGCCCATAATCTGAATTTTCAACATCGTGTGAGAGTTTTTCATACCAAGAGTTGCATATCTCAGCGTACATATTCTGAGAGTTTTCGATAATTCTATTTTGGGGACTGAAATACCCTTGATTGAAATACCCTATCAGCCTGGTGTAAGTAGTGGGTGGAGGGTAAATGAAATCGTACAGCAGCTGAACCATAATGTGCCGGCCTATAATGTCAAGACAAGAATCAGAACTTGTGCCGTTCCGCTGAGGCAAAACAGTAGTTTCCACCTTGATGTAACAATAGAAAGTAGTTAAGAGCGGTCCTTACCCTCCCCCCTGGTTGAAGGAGTGTGCAAGGCTTCCTCTGCTTTGGAAATATTAAATATGGGGGCAATGGATACCGATTCTTGTTTTATATAGAACAAAAATCTTTTTCTTTCAGTTAAGGGAAAGAATCGCCGCGGACTGCACTTAGTGTGAGAGAAAATGCCGAGCATAGATGCAAAGTTCCCAAGGGAAAAGAATCCTAACATTTTTATTTCACCAAGAGCAAAAGAGTCCCTTGGTTCACCTCTTGTCCCTCCCCCTGTCCACTTCCATTCCCGAGGTGTCACCTCTCCATGCTGGAATCTCTTACCATGCTTTAGTTGTTTATTCATACAAGATGCTGTTGCGAACACTCACCTCTAAATCTCGTAATAATCTAATGGAATGGACTGCTGCCGGGGTAGTATTTTCTCAGTGGTATTATATACAGTTCTAACTCATCAACCACTGATGAAGTCTTTCTGCAGGTGTGAGCTGAATGTATTTTGATCTCTGCGTGTTCTGATAAAGGTATCCCCGTGTTGCATAGCCCCAGTCCCCTGTGCCTCAATGCACGCGACTGGAATAGTGCTAAATATTAACAATGAAGATTTGAAGGAAATGAGAAGAGTCATTCACAGAGTCAGCATGTGGAAACTTATATCCAAATTTCTTTAATAACACTGGTAAATTAGGACAAATACAACTCAAATCCAATTTCAAAGAGACCAATGTCCTAAAATACACAAGCACAATAAGCTTGAAGCGTCTCAGAAGTTGTAATATAACGTTATCAGCCTGAAAAGGTTGAAACTACTCAGATGCGACACTCAGAAATGATTGCATGAAAAACAGTATTTCAATTTTTCCAATTTCTCCCCCCCAAAAAAGCATTGACCATTTGAAGGCGAAAGTTGAAGCATTCTCGAGTTATGAAAATGAAAAGTTGGAAGAAGGAAAAAAATAAAAATGGAAAAAAAAATCAGGAAACCCCTTAAAGGCGCCTCTTCAAGAATCCCTAATATATTTTAGAATGTGGGATTGATTCTGCTGCCTCTCGCAAAAATAAAATTGAGTCACGATCTTGATTTCGAATTTCAAGATAATATTATGTTTAATTATTCATTACGGCAGTTTCATTCATTACAAAGTTCAACTCAACGTTATTGTTACATGCCGCTGGTGAGCAAGGTCGGTACGATCTCACAACTATTCTGAGGTACCCGAAGTCTGTTACGTTTCAGTAGTCTGACTTTTCTTTTTACCCTCAAGGAATGTCTTGAACGTGCAGAACAAAATTTTTAGGTTGTAAATAAACCATAACCCCGGCCGGGATTGAACCCGCGGTCATAGAGTCTCAAAACTCCAGCCCGTCGCGTTAGCCATTTTAGGTTGTAATTTGACAGTGTTTTTTTTCCTTCCGGCGTGAATCAAGAGGAGGAATGTCTGCCTCGCCAGTTTATATTTATTTTGTGTGACTGATGAACTTGATTATTAGTCATTGAACTTTTTGGGGGTTCTTCTTGCTTAAATATACTTAGTGTGCCACCAATCTATGTGTAAAACTGTTATGTGCCTATTACAATCATCGTTAAACTATGTAAAATAATCTGTAAAACTTGTTTTTATGTAGACAACCCAAATAAAGCGTATTCTTTCATTGACTCTCCTGCTATTTCAAATCTAGTATGAATCCTTATGTGAGAAATTACCTGCATGAGGTTTATGGGGTATTACCTGAGTTGTTATATGTAAGTAATTTGGGTGAGATAAGTGGGACTTAGGCACAGTAGGTCACAGGACTGTCACTCCTTCGATGCCCACTCCTTCACCACTCACACAAAAAAGTTTGACCTGACATTAAATAAATAATTGCAATATTAAACATTAATATGAATAATGGTAAATTATAAAATAGTGTGGACTGTATATGATTTTTGGACCTGACTGTTAGAAATGGTCAATGGGAATATTTTTAGAGACTAGGAAAGGTTTTTTCTAATCATATCATTAGAACAATAAATTTTATACACATTAACTTACTATTTATGTTGTAGTTGGATCACCCCGCAACACCTACCTAACAAATAAAATCCTACTGGCCAGTGAGAAATCTAAATGAAAGGATTAATGGCGTACATACTGGATGTGTTGCAGGGCGATGCTTCATTATTTCCACTAACACCACCCATTTCTGGAGGCCCCACAAATTATCTGTCCCTATTCTTCAATGGGGGATATTTGTGAAGATTCCCATTATAAATCCAGGCCGGAACACCCCATTATGGCCTCGATGACGCCGGATTAATAGACGATTGTAACAATCCATGCATACATAGTAATTCACTATGGCGTCCTCCTCCCCCTGTATCACTCCGCGGCCGCTGCACACCCTTCATCACACAATATTTCTTGAAGGGTCAAATCAGTGTCACATTTTAATACACAATTATTATATTATTCATATTTACTCATGCTGAATTTAGGAAAATTATAAAAAAAATTTCCACACCTTATATGAAGTTGCTTCCTCACCTGCCTCATACCAACAATTAATTAATGAAATTGGAAAAAAAACCACGATCAGATAAAAACCTCAATATAATGAGTTTGTTTATACATCATCACAATGAAGAAACTGCTGCTGAGAGGAAGTCAACTCGCCTTCACTACTAGTAAGTTTATTCAGTAACAATTATCATACATAGCAGTATATAAGAGCATAAGGACATAACGAAGGAACACTGCAGCCGGCCTACTGGCCCATGCGAGGCAGGTCAAAGTCTCCTACCGGCTTAAGCCAATGCACCCAACCTAGTCAGGTCAGGTCACATTGACTTAAGGGAGGAACACGGCAACCGACCTGGTAACACAAGCTATCAGGTCCAACTCACACCCACCCACATCTACTCATGTATTTATCCAACCTATTTTTAAAGCTACACAACGTTCTGGCCTCTATAACTGTACTTGGGAGTTTGTTCCACTCATCCACAACTCTATTACCAAACCAGTACTTTCCTATATCCTTCCTGAATCTGAATTTTTCAAACTTAAAACCATTGCTGCTAGTTCTGTCTAGGCTAGATATTTTCAGCACACTATTTACATCCCCTTTATTTATTCCTGTCTTCCATTTATACACCTCAATCATATCCCCCCTAATTCTACGTCTTTCTAGAGAGTGCAGATTCAGGGCCCTTAGTCTATCCTCATAGGGAAGGTTTCTGATACATGGGATCAACTTTGTCATCCTCCTTTGTACATTTTCCAGAGCATTTATATCCATTCTGTAATACGGTGACCAAAACTGTGCAGCATAATCTAAATGAGGCCTAACCAAGGATGTATAGAGTTGAAGAACAACCTGAGGACTCCTATTATTTATGCTTCTTGATATGAAGCCAAGGATACTATTAGCTTTATTGCGAACACTTATGCACTGTTGTCTTGGTTTCAGATTACTGCTAACCAGAACTCCTAAATCTTTTTCGCAATCCGTAATATTAAGATCTACATTATTTAGTTTATATGTGGCATGGCTATTGACCTGTCCAACATTTAGAACTTTGCATTTGTCTATATTAAACTGCATCTGCCACTTCTCCGACCACTGCATCAGTCTTTTCAAATCTTCCTGGAGTGCTCTAATGTCCTCGTCAGAATGAATTCGACGGCCTATTTTGGTGTCATCGGCAAACTTGCTGATGTCGCTCTTTATGCCCTCATCTATGTCGTTTATGTAGATTGTGAACAGCAGAGGGCCCAACACTGACCCCTGTGGAACACCGCTCGTGACGCTTCCCCACTCTGATTTCTCCCCATTTATGCAAACTCTCTGCTGCCTATTTGTCAACCATGCCTCTATCCAGGAAAAAATTTCTCCTATTCCATGTGCCTTAATTTTCCTCAATAGTCTCTGATGTGGGACCCTGTCAAAAGTCTTACTGAAGTCCATATACACAATATCATATTCATTACCATGATCTACCTCCTCAAATACCTTAGTGAAAAAAATTAATAAATTCGTAAGGCAGGAACGCCCCTTTGTAAAACCATGCTGAGATTCGTTGATTAATTTATGCTTTTCAAGGTGGCTACGAACTGCCTCGGCAATTATTGATTCCATAAATTTTCCCACTATGGAGGTTAGGCTTATTGGTCTATAGTTCGAAGCTAAGGACCTGTCACCTGCTTTGAAAATAGGTATCACATTTGCCATTTTCCACTTATCTGGCACCATGCCAGTTTGTAGTGATATGTTGAAAAGATTAGCCAAAGGTTTGCTAAGCTCCTCTTTACATTCCTTTAGAACCCTTGCATACAGTTCATCAGGGCCTGGGGATTTGTTAGGTTTTAATTTATCTATTTGCCTAAGGACCATGTCACTTGTGACCCTAATCGTGCACAGTTTATTATCGTCCTGTTCTACATAATTTATCATTTCTGGAATATCGCTGGTATCCTCCTGTGTAAGAACTGAGAGGAAGTATGTGTTAAAAATTCTACACATTTCCTTATCACTGTCAGTGAGCTGACCCGAGGAACTTTTGAGTGGGCCTATCTTGTCATATATGTGTAAGAGAACCTAGGATAACCCAGAAGAGTCAGTCAAAGTGACTTATTACCGTTGGAGTCCTTAGATCTATTATTTACTAGGAAAGACGAGAAATTATCAATATTTATGTAAATTATCCCAACTCATTTAGATGCAAAGAAAAAATGCAAACCACGCTAGGAATAATTACACGAGTAATGGTTAAGATTATGGATAAAATTATACACCAATAATTATTTAAATGGATTAAGTATATACTCCAGAGAAGATAATGTTTACTAGTTGAAGAATGAGACACTTGTCCAACTCTTGCTTCCTCAGTCCAACGCAGAGAAGAACAGTGAAAGATGATGAGGAGAATGAGATAATCAGTCCCTCAGCTTGGAGTAGATGTATTCAGTCTATCTATCTCAAGACTGATGGAGTGAACACATCGACTCCAGGCTGAGGGACTGATTACTTCTGATAAATAACATTCATCATGAATTACTTCCTATAATGATGAATTTGAATAAATATATTATCATAAAAACTGACAAAAATTATGTTTATATAATTTTTTTAAAGGAAAGCGAAACGTTTCCACAACAAAAATGTCGCATTAATTGCACATGTGTCCTTGTACCTAACATTATGCAAGCTGCGCTGGTAATATGTATCCGCTTCTATTCTGCAATATATTGAAATATTTCAATGAACTTTACAATAAACAAAAGTTCATTAAAATTCATAAAGGCAGACATTCTGAATCAAAGTTTGAACCAACAATACATCAGTGTTAGTGACAAACATTTAAGGGGCTCCTAAGTTCCCTGTCTTCTGATAACATGTTCATTTTTCCACTATCGTCTACCTTGTCCATAATTAATATCGCATTTGCTTTATCTGTTTCGTAAGGTGATCTACAGGATCTTACCTTAATTCATGGTATAACTTACAAATCTTTGAGGACAATTGTGTTGCGGAGGTCTGAGCTTCGCTACAGGGAATGAATGACCTTGGTAACTAAAACCTTAGATCGCTCATCAGTAATTATTCTGTTTAGTTAGCCAGGTTAGCCTGATGAACGTCACTCACTGACTGTCTCATAGCTCCATTGCTAACGCACTCAGCTCACACACTGAGGTCTGGGGGTCGACCCCCGGTACGGGTGGGAACTTTATGACATGACTTTTCCTTATGACACCTGCTGTCCATGTGTCAGTAAAATAGGTACCTGGATGTGAGTTGCATCCTGGGGACAATATTGACCTAATTTTTCTGAAATGCTCTTCATAACCAGGGTCTTTCTATATAGTATGTCACTGATGTCAACTACGGTTCGTAAACGATGTATCATGTACTTGTAAAAATAAAGATTATTATTATACGAAGGTCGTCAAGCCCTAGCGCGTCCTTAGTGCGTGTTTAGTGTGTGTTTAGCATTCATCTAAACCTTCTCTATGATTAGTATGTGCGCTAGTTCACCAGGTACACGATTCCTGTAACACACCGAGGTAATTAGGTATAAGGTATGGATATACAGTACTGTACTGTACACTGTCTGGGATGGGAAATATGTGTGGACATATTCAAGCATCAAGCATCATGCCTCAGACAAATGCCGGAATATTATCTTGCCTGGTGGTTCATGGATAATTTTAATAATTTATGAGTACATACAGATACTGCTTAGTGAGTTAATATAAACTCAGAGTTGATGGGTGAGACTGGAAGAAAGTTATATCAGGTTAAACATCATGTAATGCCAATAAAACATCATTACATGTAAAATAACTTGATGTAACATGAAAACAGACATAAACCTGGACGGTGACTCTTAATTCTTCTTTCTTCTTCGTCTTCTTTATCTTCTTCGCATATTATAATTATTACTATATTCATAAGACACCATCAGGTTCAACCCAAAGAAACAGAGTCCGTTCCAATTCCTTGAATCAAGAGCCTCCTACCTGCATCAAGAAGCTTCACTAGAGGGAGAGGCAGTAACTATGGAGGAGTTACGACTATATTAAGTACATGTACTAACAGTGTTACAGTACTGTCAAGTTCTTAGCACTTGTAACATAAACGATATTTTTTTTTAGAAAAACAGCTTTATTGTAAATATAGCCATATTCTTTACTGTTATTCACTAAAACCTTAAAAGATTGTGTAGAACAAGCCACATAGGGGCGGAAATCTGTAGCTCAAGATCTTTCGCGGTGTCGTGCGTCGTCAGGAGCTATGAATTGTTGCAAGACAGTAACAGATAAGAAGAGAATTTCTCTGAAGCAAGACAGAAGGTATCAGTGGCAGAACATGACACAGAGTGCACTCTGTAGTTGTCTTGCAACATTGCATAGCTCCTGACGACGCATGAAACCGCGAGAAATCTTGAGCTACAGATTTCCATTCTTATGTGGCTTGTTCCACATTGTTAAGATTGTCTGTTTGCGATTGTTTTGCCCTAAAAACCATAACAAACTCTGCTATCGAAAATCAAATATATATTATCAAAGCAGGGACGCCATGAGTACATTGAGAGACAACACAGTAAGTATCCGGGGCCCAAGACTGTTCAACTGCCTCCCAGCATACATAAGGGGGATTACCAATAGACCCCTGGCTGTCTTCAAGAAGGCACTGGACAAGCACCTAAAGTCGGTACCTGACCAGGCAGGCGGTGGTTCGTACGTCAGCTTGGGTGCGGCCAGCAGTAACAGCCTGACTGATCAGACCCTGATCCACCATGATGCCTGGTCTCAGACCGGGCCGCGGGGGCGTTGACCCCCGAAACCCTCTCCAGGTAAACTCCAGGTAATATAAACACATTTTCGTTTTGATTACAAGTATTATGCTTTGTCATTACTTTAATTGTTAAAGGAGTTGACCGGTAAGCCAGTGGAAGGCCTCAGTCAGATGACCAAGAGCTCCAGCTGTGGGGTCATCATGTGAATAAAACCAGCGTCAGCAAACACTTGCCCTGTTTCCCTACAAATCTAATAGCTGCCATTACAACAAGGCAAACAGGCTAGCAGGACAACGCTAGCAGGAGCACGCTAGCTAGAAAACGCTAGCTGGAACACGCTAGCTGGAGCACGCTAGCAGGAACACGCTAGCTAGAAAACGCTAGCTGGAACACACTAACAGGAACACGCTAGCAGGAACACGCTAGCTAGAAAACGCTAGCTGGAACACACTAGCAGGAACACGCTAGCAGGAATACGCTAGCAGGAACACGCTAGCAGGAACATGCTAGCTGGAACACGCTAGCAGGAACACGCTAGCTGGAACACGCTAGCAGGAACACGCTAGCTGGAACACGCTAGCAAGAACACGCTAGCTAGAAGACGCTAGCAGGAACACGCTAGCTAGAAGACGCTAGCAGGAACACACTAGCTGGAACACGCTACCTGTAACACGCTAGCAGGAACACGCTAGCTAGAAGACGCTAGCAGGAACACGCTAGCTACAAAACGCTAGCAGGAACACATTAGCTGGAACACGCTACCTGTAACACGCTAGCAGGAACACGCTAGCTAGAAAATGCTAGCTGGAATACGCAAGCAAGAGCACGCTAGCAGGAATACGCTAGCTGGAACACGGTAGCAGGAATACGCTAGCAGTAACACGCTAGCAGGAACACGCTAGCAAGAACACGCTAGCAAGAATACGCTAGCAGGAACACGCTAGCAGGAACACGCTAGCAGGAACACGCTAGCAGAAACACGCTAGCAGGAACACGCTAGCAGAAACACGCTAGCAGGAACACGCTAGCAGGAACACGCTAACAGGAACACGCTAGCAGGAACACGTTAGCAGAAACATGCTAGCAGGAACACGTTAGCAGAAACACGCTAGTAGGAACACGCTAGCAGGAACACGCTAGCAGGAACAAGCTAGAAGGAATACGCTAGCAGAAACACGCTAGCAGAAACACGCTAGTAGGAACACGCTAGCAGGAACACGCTAGCAGGAACACGCTAGCAGGAATACGCTAGCAGGAACACGCTAGCAGGAACACGTTAGCAGAAACACGCTAGCAGGAACACGTTAGCAGAAACACGCTAGCAGAAACACGCTAGCAGGAACACGCTAGCAGGAATACGCTAGCAGGAACACGCTAGCAGGAACACGTTAGCAGGAACACGCTAGCAGGAACACGCTAGCAGGAATACGCTAGCAGGAACACGCTAGCAGGAACACGTTAGCAGGAACACGCTAGCAGGAACACGCTAGCAGGAACACGTTAGCAGGAATACGCTAGCAGGAACACGTTAGCAGGAACACGCTAGCAGGAACACGCTAGCAGAAACACGCTAGCAGGAACACGCTAGCAGAAACACTCTAGCAGGAACAAGCTAGAAGGAATACGCTAGCAGAAACACGCTAGCAGAAACACGCTAGCAGGAACACGCTAGCAGGAACACGCTAGCAGGAACACGTTAGCAGAAACACGCTAGCAGGAACACGCTAGCAGGAACACGCTAGCAGAAACACGCTAGCAGGAACACGCTAGCAGGAACACGTTAGCAGAAACACGCTAGCAGGAGCACGTTAGCAGAAACACGCTAGCAGAAACACGCTAGCAGAAACACGCTAGCAGGAACACGCTAGCAGGAATACGCTAGCAGGAACACGCTAGCAGGAACACGTTAGCAGGAACACGCTAGCAGGAACACGCTAGCAGGAACACGTTAGCAGGAACACGCTAGCAGGAACACGCTAGCAGGAACACGCTAGCAGGAACGTGAACAGTATTGTCATTTCGACACGAGACAATAGACTATAGGAATAAGAGTAGACGGACTGGGATGTGGGTAATTACCTTGCAATAAGTATTTCCTGGAGGAGGTAGAGGTCTCCCTGCTGGTACAAGCTGCTTCACTAAGCAGTTCCTGGTGTGTTACCCCGCCAGGGTCACCTTGCCAGAGGTGAACTGAAGGTAGCAACGCTTGTTTAGAATATTTAATTGTAATATACAGGTCAGGTACCATGACTTCCTTTATACCATACACGTCAAGTACCACAACTTGTATTGTACACACAGGTCACTTGCCTTGTCTTGTACTACACAGGACAGGTACCATGGTTTCTACTATACAGGTCAGGTACCAAGTCTCGTACCACACAGGTCAGGTACCATGACTTGTACCACACAGGTTAAGTACATTGTCTTGTACCACACAGGTCAGGTACCTTGCCTTGCACCATACAGGTCAGGTACATTGTCTTGTACCACACAGGTCAGGTACCTTGTCTTGTATCACACAAGTCAGTTACCTTGTCTTGTATCACACAGGTCAGGTACCTTGTCTTGTACTATACAGGTCAGGTACTTTGTCTTGTACCACACAGGTCAGGTACCTTGTCTTGTACCACACAGGTCAGGTACCTTGTCTTGTATGACACAGGTCAGGTACCATGTCTTGTAACACACAGGTCAGGTACCATGTCATGTACCACACAGATCAGGTACCATGATTTGTACCACACAGGTCAGGTACCATGACTTGTACCACACAGCTCAGGCACCATGTCTTGTACCACACAGGTCAGGTACCTCGTCTTGTACCACACAGGTCAGGTACCATGACTTGTACCACACAGGTCAGGTACCTTGTCTTGTACCACACAGGTCAAGTACCTTGTCTTGTACCACGCAGGTCTAGTACCACACAGTTTAGGTATATTGTCTTGTACCACACCGGTTAGGTACCTTGTCTTGTACCACACAGGTCAGGTACCATGACTTGTACCACACAGGTTTAACACTATCTCATGAATATAATAATGTTGTTTTCGGGTCCAAATAACGTACATTGTCTTGTACCACACAGGTTAGATACCTTGTCTTGTACCACACAGGTTAGATACCTTGTCTTGTACCACACAGGTCATGTACCTTGTCTTGTACCACACAGGTCAGGTACCTTGTCTTGTACAACACAGGCCAAGTACATTGTCTTGCACCACACAGGTCAGGTACCATGTCTTGTACCACACAGCTCAGGTACCTTGTCTTGTACCACACAGGTTAGGTACCTTGTTTTGTACCACACAAGTCAGGTATCTTGTCTTGCACCACACAGGTCAGGTGCCTTGTTTTGTACCACACAGGTCAAGTACATTGTCTTGCACCACACAGGTCAGGTACCATGTCTTGTACCACACAGCTCAGGTACTATGTCTTGTACCACTCAGCTCAGGTACTATATCTTGTACCAGACAGGTCAGGTACCATGACTTGTACCACACAGGTCAGGTACCTTGTCTTGTACCACACAGCTCAGGTACTATGTCTTGTACCAGACAGGTCAGGTACCATGACTTGTACCACACATGTCAGGTACCTTTTCTTGTAACACACAGGTCAGGAGGTGCCTTGTCTGGTACTATACAGGTCAGGTACCTTGTCTTGTACCACACAGGTCAGGTACCGTGTCTTGTACCACACAGCTCAGGTACCTTGTCTTGAACCACACAGGTTAGGTACCTTGTCTTGTACCAGATAGGTCAGGTGCCATGACTTGTACCACAGAGGTCAGGTACCATGACTTGTACCACACAGGTCAGGTACCTTCTCTTTTAGCAGACAGGTTAGGCACCTTGTCTTGCACCAGACAGGTCAGGTACCATGACTTGTAACACACATTTAAGGTACCATGACGTGTACCACACAGGTCAGGTACATTGTCTTGTACCAGACAGGTCAGGTACCTTGTCTTGTACCATATAGGTCAGGTACCATGATTTACATAAGAACAAAAGAACGAAGGAACACTGCAGCAGGCCTACTGGCCCATGCGAGGCAGGTCCAAGTCTCCTACCGGCGTAAGCCAATGCACCCAACCTAGTCAGGTCAGGCCACATTGACTTAAGGGAGGAACACGGCAACCGACCTGGTAGCACAAGCTATCAGGTCCAACTCACACCCACCCACATCCACTCATGTATTTATCCAACCTATTTTTAAAGCTACACAACGTTCTGACCTCTATAACTGTACTTGGGAGTTTGTTCCATTCATCCACAACTCTATTACCAAACCAGTACTTTCCTATATCCTTCCTGAATCTGAATTTTTCCAACTTAAAACCATTGCTGCGAGTCCTGTCTAGGCTAGATATTTTCAGCACACTATTTACAGCCTCTTTATTTATTCCTGTCTTCCATTTATACACCTCAATCATATCCCCACTAATTCTACGTCTCTCTAGAGAGTGCAGATTCAGGGCCCTTAGTCTATCCTCATAGGGAAGGTTTTTGATACATGGGATCAACTTTGTCATCCTCCTTTGTACATTTTCCAGAGCATTTATATCCATTCTGTAATACGGTGACCAAAACTTTGCAGCATAATCTAAATGAGGCCTAACCAAGGATGTATAGAGTTGAAGAACAACCTGAGGACTCCTATTATTTACACTTCTTGATATGAAGCCAAGGATTCTATTAGATTTTTTGCGAACACTTATGCACTGTTGTCTTGGTTTCAGATTACTGCTAACCAGAACTCCTAAATCTTTTTCGCAATCCGTAATATTAAGATCTACATTATTTAGTTTATATGTGGCATGGTTATTGACCTGTCCAACATTTAGAACTTTGCATTTGTCTATATTAAACTGCATCTGCCACTTCTCCGACCACTGCATCAGTCTATTGAAATCTTCCTAGAGTGCTCTAATGTCCTCGTCAGAATGAATTTGACGGCCTATTTTGGTGTCATCGGCAAACTTGCTGATGTCGCTCTTTATGCCCTCATCTATGTCGTTTATGTAGATTGTGAACAGCAGGGGGCCCAACACTGACCCCTGTGGAACACCGCTCGTGACTCCTCCCCACTCTGATTTCTCCCCATTTATGCAAACTCTCTGCTGCCTACTATTTGTCAACAATGCCTCTATCCAGGAAAAAATTTCTCCTATTCCATGTGCCTTAATTTTCCTCAATAGTCTCTGATGTGGGACCCTGTCAAAAGCCTTACTGAAGTTCATATACACAATATCATATTCATTACCATGATCTACCTCCTCAAATACCTTAGTGAAAAAAGTTAATAAATTCGTAAGGCAGGAACGCCCCTTTGTAAAACCATGCTGAGATTCGTTGATTAATTTATGCTTTTCAAGGAGGCTACGAACTGCCTCGGCAATTATTGATTCCATAAATTTTCCTACTATGGAGGTTAGGCTTATTGGTCTATAGTTCGAAGCTAAGGACCTGTCACCTGTTTTGAAAATAGGTATCACATTTGCCATTTTCCACTTATCTGGCACCATGCCAGTTTGTAGTGATATGTTGAAAAGATTAGCCAAAGGTGTGCTAAGCTCCTCTTTACATTCCTTTAGAACCCTTGCATACAGTTCATCAGGGCCTGGGGATTTGTTAGGTTTTAATTTATCTATTTGCCTAAGGACCATGTCACTTGTGACCCTAATCGTGCACAGTTTATTATCGTCCTGTTCTACATAATTTATCATTACTGGAATATCGCTGGTATCCTCCTGTGTAAAAACTGAGAGGAAGTATGTGTTAAAAATTCTACACATTTCCTAATCACTGTCAGTGAGCTGACCTGAGGAACTTTTGAGTGGGCCTATCTTGTCCTTTTGGGTTAGTCTTCGATTCTCTTGCAACTTTAACCTCATAATCTCTTTTTGCTTTTCTAATTCCCCTTTTTTATTTCTCTCTTTAACTGAATTTATCGATTTCTTAATTCCTCGTTTGAGTTGCCTATATATGCCTCTCTTTTGACCAATCAGATATTTTAATCTCTTGTTCATCCATTTAGGATCATTTTTGTTTGATCTGATTTCCCTATTTGGAACATAATTTGACTTAGCAGCTAGAACTATGCCCTGGAAAGCGTCATATCGGCAACCATCACCACCTACCTGACCCTTAGTCAGGTCATTCCAGTTCAGCCCACCTAAGTAATTTTTCAGTCCTATGAAATCAGCCAAGCGAAAGTCAGGGACAGAGACTTGATTGCCATTATTAGGGGAATTCCATGATATATTAAAACTGAGTAATTTGTGATCACTTTCCCCAAGCTCATCATTAACCTCAAGATTATTAATTAGTGTTTCCCTACTGGGAAGAACCAAGTCAAGGAGGTTATTTCCCCTAGTTGGCTCTGTCGCAAACTGTTTTAAGAAACAATCCTGGATCGTATCAAGAAAGTCACCTGACTCTAAATTTCCTGTCAAATTGCTCCAGTCAATCTGTCTATAGTTGAAATCTTCCATTAGCACAACATTTTCGTATGTAGATGCCTTACGAATTTCGTCCCATAGAAGTTTACTGCACTCCCTATCAAGATTTGGGGCCCTGTAAATCACACCCAAAATTAGTTTTTCTCGGCCCTCGAGAAGCTGTAACCAAATAGATTCAGTGGCTGACGCTTCTAATTTTATATCTTGTCTAACACAACAATTTAAATTGTCTATGACATACATCGCTACTCCACCACCCTTCCTATTGACCCTGTCAGTGTGGAATAATTTATAGCCCTGTATGTGACATTCAAAGGGCATCTCTCTATCTTTCAGATTGAGCCAGGTCTCTGTTATAGCAATAATATCTATGTTTCCTGCACTTGCAATTAATCTTAGCTCATCTATCTTATTTCTTACACTCCTGCTATTAGTATAGTAAACCTTAAGGGAGCTAGTCCCTTGCTGCCCTCTGCTGTCCCCCTTTGTTTGCTGACCTGATCTATTGTCTTTATTTATAACTTCATGCTGAATGCCTTTTATACATTTACTGTTTCCAACCCTAGTGTTGCAACCTGCTTGTTTCCCACACACACCCATATCTCTATCTTCTATCAGTTTAAAATCATAGGCATTTCACCAATGGCCTTCTCAATTGAGTTTGCAAGTGCTACCACCCCAGCCCCAGAGAGATGTACCCCATCCCTTGCATACATATCATGTTTGCCATAAAAGTTGTTCCAGTTGTCAATGAATGGGATTGCAAGTTCCTTGCAGTATCTGTCTAGCCAGCAATTTACACCAATTGCCCTAGGCAACCATTCATTTCCTACTCCCCTTGTAGGCAAGATGCTACATATGATTGGGACCCCTCTCTTAGACTTAATGAAATCTATAGCTGACCTATACTTATCTAGCGGCTCTTCTCTCCTACCCTTCCCAATATCATTTCCACCAGCACTGAGACAGATAATGGGCTTGTTCCCATTACCTGACATGATATTATCCAGCCTGTTAACTATGTCCCCAACACCAGCTCCAGGGAAGCACACTCTATCTCTCATCTTCTTATTCCTATTACAAAAAGCACGGTCAATATATCTTACCTGAGAGTCACCAACCAAAAGAATGTGCTTACCTCTGTTAGCAAGGGCAGTAGTACCCTTACCTTCACTGGCCACTGAAGTACATTCATCCTGAAGAACAGAGAAGGGATTTCCTACCTTCAGATCTTCACTCTTAACTTTCCTTACTCTGATTCTCCTCCCATTATTGGGAACCACTCGCCACTTGTAGGAGGTGCTGGACTGCACGTCACTGCTGGTAGCCGTTGCTACCTCTCCACCTACAGCCTCCTCACAGCGAGAGACAGAGTGCACCTCACTGCTAGAAGCCTCATTCCCCACAACTCCAGCCACCTCACACTCTCTCCCAGACCCATTGAGGTGGACCTTCAGCCTCTTAATCTCCTCCTGGAGAAGCAAGACCTCCTCCTTCAACTCTCCAACCTCAATTTTAAAAACACTGCAGAAGCAAGCCATGCTTTGTAACTGTCCACGCTAATCCCCAAAGCAGCTCAGGGTCTGTGACCTCAAGTACCATGACTTGTATCACACAGGTTAGGTACCTTGTCTTGTAACAAACAGGCCAGGTACCTTGTCTTGTACCATATAGGCCAGGTACCATGACTTGTACCACACAGCTCAAGTACCATGACTTGTACCACACAGGTTTAACACTCTCGCATGAATATAATAATGTTTTGGGGTCCAAAATAACGTACTGAAGACAACATTAAGAACACAAGAACATTTGATTAAGAGAATGTTACACGGTGTAGAGCGAAACATTATCCACACAAAAGCGTTTCACTACGATCTTATACTGAAGATAACATTTCGCTCAGTAGAGCTTCATAACAGCATGATGTGACGAAGCTCTCGTGTGTGTGTGTACTCACCTAATTGTACTCACCTAATTGTGGTTGCAGGGGTCGAGACTCAGCTCCTGGCCCCGCCTCTTCACTGATCGCTACTAGGTCCTCTCTCTCTCTCTGCTTCCTGAGCTGTATCATACCTCTTCTTAAAACTATGTATGGTTCCTGCCTCCACTACTTCACTTGCTAGGCTATTCCACTTCCTGACGACTCTATGACTGAAGAAATACTTCCTAACGTCCCTGTGACTCGTCTGAGTCTTCAGCTTCCAGTTGTGACCCCTTGTCCCTGTGTCCCCTCTCTGGAACATCCTATCTCTGTCCACCTTGTCTATTCCCCGCAGTATCTTGTATGTCGTTATCATGTCTCCCCTGACCCTTCTGTCCTCCAGTGTCGTCAGTCCGATCTCCCTCAGCCTTTCCTCGTACGACATTCCCCTGAGCTCTGGGACTAGCCTTGTTGCAAACCTTTGTACTTTCTCTAACTTCTTGACGTGCTTGACCAGGTGTGGGTTCCAGACTGGTGCTGCATACTCCAGTATGGGCCTAACATACACAGTGTACAGTGTCTTGAACGATTCCTTATTAAGGTATCGCAACGCTATTCTCAGGTTTGCCAGGTGCCCATATGCTGCAGCAGTTATTTGGTTGATGTGTGCCTCCGGTGATGTGCTCGGTGTTATGGTCACCCATAGGTCTTTCTCCCTGAGTGAGGTCTGTAGTCTTTGTCCACCTAGCCTATACTCTGTCTGCAGTCTTCTTTGCCCCTACCCAATCTTCATGACTTTGCATTTGGCTGGATTGAATTCGAGAAGCCAGTTACTGGACCACATGTCCAGCCTGTCCAGGTCTCTTTGCAGTCCTGCCTCATCCTCATCCGATTTAATTCTTCTCATCAACTTCACATCATCTGCGAATAGGGACACTTCAGAGTCTATTCCTTCCATCATGTCGTTCACATATATCAAAAATAGCACTGGTCCTAGAACTGACCCCTGTGGGACCCTGCTCGTCACAGGCGCCCACTGTGATACATCTTCACGTACCATGACTCGTTGCTGCCTCCCTGTCAGTTATTCCCTGATCCATTGCAGTGCCCTCCCTGTTACATGCGCCTGATCCTCCAGCTTCTGCACTAATCTCTTCTGGGGAACTGTGTCAAAGGCCTTCCTGCAGTCTAGGAAAACGCAATCAACCCACCCCTCTCTCTCGTGTCTTACTTCTGTTACCTTGTCATAAAACTCCAGGAGGTTTATGATACAAGATTTGCTTTCCATGAACGCATGCTGGTTTTCATTTATAATCTTGTTCCTTTCCAGGTGTTCGACCACTCTTCTCCTGATAATCTTCTCCATGACTTTGCACACAATACATGTCAAAGACACAGGTCTGTAGTTTAGTGTCTCATTTCTGTTTCCTTTCTTAAATATGGGGACTACATTAGCTGTCTTCCATTTCTCAGGTAGTTGCCCAGTTTCAAGGGATGTGTTGAAGACTGTGGTTAGAGGCACGCACAGCATCTCTGCTCCTTCTCTAAGGACCCCTGGGGAGATGTTGTCCGGTCCCATCGCCTTTGAGGTGTCAAGGTCACTTAGGAGCTTCTTCACATCCTCCTCAGTTGTTCGTAAGTCATCCAACACTTGTTGGTATATTCCCTCTTGAAGTTCCCTTCTGTGCTGTCTTCCCACAGCCCTTCCTGTCTCTACTGTAAAAACTTCCTTAAATCTCCTGTTCAGCTATTCACATACCTCCTGATCATTTCTTGTGAGTTCTCCACCTTCTGTCCTTAATCTGATCACCTGGCCTTTGACTGTTGTCTTCCTCCTGATGTGGCTATACAACAGTTTCGGGTCAGTATTGATTCTCGATGCTATGTCATTTTCATACTGTCGCTGGGCCTCCCTCCTTACCTGTGCATACTCATTCCTGGCTCTGCGACTGATCTCCCTATTTTCGTGTGTTCTCTGCCTTCTGTACTTTTTCCATTCTCTATTGCACTTTGTTTTTGCCTCCTTACACCGTCGGGTAAACCAGAGGCTCGTTCTGGTCTTCCCGTTGTTACTGTTGCCCTTGGGAATAAACCTTTCTACTGCCTCCTTGCATTTTGTTGTTACATATTCCATCATTTCATTTACTGGCTTTCCTGCCAGTTCTCTGTCCCACTGGACCTCCCGCAGGAAGTTCTTCAACCCTATGTAGTCCCCTCTTTTATAGTCAGGCTTTTCCCATTCAACTCCTGTTATTCTCTCCACTTGCAGCTCTACTATGTATTCAAAGCACAGAACCACGTGGTCGCTAGCTCCTAGGGGACTCTCATACTTGATGTCCTCAATGTCTGAGCTGCCCAGGGTGAACACAAGGTCCAATCTTGCTGGTTCATCCTCCCCTCTTGCTCTGGTAGTGTCCTTAACATGTTGGTGCATGAGGTTTTCCAGCACCACGTACAACATCTTAGCTCTCCATGTTTCGGGACCCCCATGTGGCTCCAGGTTTTCCCAGTCAATCTCCCTGTGGTTGAAATCCCCCATAACCAGCAACTTTGCTCTGCTGGAGTGATCTCTTCTTGCCACCTCAGCAAGTGTGTCCACCATTACTCTGTTGCTCTCTTCATATTCCTCTCTTGGCCTCCTGCAGTTCTGTTGTGGATTATACATCACTGCAATGACCACTTTGTGTTCCCCAGACTGAAGTGTACCTACTATGTAGTCTCTTTCTCCCGTCTCATCTATGCCTTCCATTTTCTCGAATTTCCATCTGTTTTTTACGAGCAGAGCAACCCCACCTCCCCCCCTGCCCCTTCTATCTTTCCTCATGATCTGGTATCCTGGTGGGAAGATTGCATCTGTTATTGTCTCTGTGAGTTTTGTTTCTGTAACTGCTATGATGTCTGGGGACTTCTCATTGATTCTTTCTTGCCATTCCTCATGTTTATTCCTTAATCCATCTGCATTTGTGTACCAAACCTTCAACTTCTGTTCTAATACTGTAACTGTGGTGCGGGGGGTGGGAACAGAGGGATCGGTGTGTGATGGTTGGTTTGGATTGTTCAGTTGCCTTGGGGGTGTCATGGCTGGAGTCCTTCTGCAGGTGTTTCTGGGGGGTGTGCTTGTCCTTCCATTTGATCCTGGGTTATTCTGCTCTCCTTTTTCATTTCCTCCCATTTCTCCTTTCGTTTTTGAACTCTCTCTTTCATCGTCTTCCTTTCGTCCTGTGTTCTGTCTCGATCGAGGTACACATTCTGGAACTCCTGCTTGCCTATCAGCCGTGCTTTCTCCTGCAGGATCATGGTTCGGGTTGATTCTGCCTTGAAAATTACTTTGAGAGGCCGATTCCTTTTCTTTGTGAACCACCCAATTCTCCGAAAATTTGCCACCTGGGTCATGTCCCCCTCGCCTATCACCTTCATGATATCTTCAATCACTTTTTTCTCCTCCTCCTTTCTTTCATCATAAGTTTCCCCTTTAGCTTCGTCTAGCCCATAGACAAACACGGATCTCTCCCTTTCCACCTCCCACTGTGACTCCCATTGCATCCTCTGATGTGTTTTAGTTCCTTCCCGTGGAGTGTTCCTTCCTTCAGTCCCTTCCCTAGTTATGGCCCCTATGCTTCTTGGTTTGTCCTTCCTGCTCACCTGTTCCTGGCCCCCCACAGGTATCTGGTATGGTCCCTGCACATGTCCTAGTTCCTTCAATGTCTTCCAACCTCTCATTCTGTCCTAGTGTGCTCCCTGTCTTTGTTTTGGCCCCATGTGGGTTTGACAGGACCTCTGCATACAGTTTACTTTCCATGCTTCCTTCAGACCTGTTGTCTGTGTCTGATGTAGCCATTGCCGATGCTACTTCTGTAATATCTTTGTCTCTGTGCTGTTTCAGATGTCTCAGCTCCTCTTCTAATCTCTCTATCTTGATTTCTGCTGCTGTGGCCTGTTGCTTCCACCTTCTGCATTCTTCTGCTAACGTCTCTTCCATCTTCCTTTCCAGCTCATCTAGTCTTCTTCCCCACTCTTCCTCCCTTTTTTTTGAGCTCTGCCTCCCATTCCTCCCTCCCAGATTCGTCCTTGGAGCCCCTTGTCCTCATCCTGGTTCTAGGTTCCCCCATTGCTCCACAGAAGGGGGGACGGGTGGTTAGGGGGAGGGGAATAGATGGTTAGGAGGAGAGGGGATGGATGGTTGTGGGGGAGGGGGAGGATGGTTATTGGAGGGGTAGAGATAGCTGGGAGAGGGGGTTAGATGGTTTGGGGGAGGGGTAGGTGGCTAGGGTTAGGTGGTTAGGGAAGGGGGAGAGGTGGTTAGGGGAGGGGGGAGTACGTGTTTGAGAGAGAGAGGGGATGGATGGTTATGGGGGAGGGGGAGGATGGTTATTGGAGGGAGGGAGGTAGTTGGAGGGGTTAGATGGGTTGGAGAGGGGTTAGGTGGTTTGGGGGAGGGGTAGGTGGCTAAAGTGAGATGGTTAGGAAAGGGGGAGAGGTGGTTAGGGGAGGGGGGGTACGTGTTTGTGTCAAGTGTTTGTGTCAAGTGGTAGAGGGTGTGTGTGTGTGTGTGTGTGTGTATGTGTGTGTGTGTGTGTGTGTGTGTGTATGTGTGTGTGTATGTGTGTGTGAGTGTGTGTGCGTGTGTATGTGTGTGTGTGTGTGTGTGTGTGTGTGTGTGTGTGTGTGTGTGTGTGTTTACTCACCTACTCACATAATTGTTGTTGCAGGGGTCGAGACTCAGCTCCTGGCCCCACCTCTTCACTGATCACTACTAGGTCCTCTCTCTCTCTGCTTCCTAAGCTGTATCATACCTCTTCTTAAAACTATGTATGGTTCCTGCCTCCACTACTTCACTTGCTAGGCTATTCCACTTCCTGACGACTCTATGACTGAAGAAATAATTCCTAACGTCCCTGTGACTCGTCTGAGTCTTCAGCTTCCAGTTGTGACCCCTTGTCCCTGTGTCCCCTCTCTGGAACATCCTATCTCTGTCCACCTTGTCTATTCCCCGCAGTATCTTGTATGTCGTTATCATGTCTCCCCTGGCCCTTCTGTCCTCCAGTGTCGTCAGTCCGATCTCCCTCAACCTTTCCTCGTACGACATTCCCCTGAGCTCTGGGACTAGCCTTGTTGCAAACCTTTGTACTTTCTCTAACTTCTTGACGTGCTTGACCAGGTGTGGGTTCCAGACTGGTGCTGCATACTCCAGTATGGGCCTAACATACACAGTGTACAGTGTCTTGAACGATACCTTATTAAGGTATCGGAACGCTATTCTCAGGTTTGCCAGGCACCCGTATGCTGCAGCAGTTATTTGGTTAATGTGTGCCTCCAGTGATGTGCTCGGTGTTATGGTCACCCCAAGGTCTTTCTCCCTGAGTGAGGTCTGTAGTCTTTGTCCACCTAGCCTATACTCTGTCTGCGGTCTTCTTTCCCCCTATCCAATCTTCATGACTTTGCATTTGGCTGGATTGAATTCGAGAAGCCAGTTACTGGACCACATGTCCAGCCTGTCCAGGTCTCTTTGCAGTCCTGCCTCATCCTCATCCGATTTAATTCTTCTCATCAACTTCACATCATCTGCGAATAGGGACACTTCAGAGTCTATTCCTTCCATCATGTCATTCACATATATCAAAAATAGCACTGGTCCTAGAACTGACCCCTGTGGGACCCCGCTCGTCACAGGCGCCCACTGTGATACCTCTTCACGTACCATGACTCGTTGCTGCCTCCCTGTCAGTTATTCCCTGATCCATTGCAGTGCCCTCCCTGTTACATGCGCCTGATCCTCCAGCTTCTGCACTAATCTCTTGTGGGGAACTGTGTCAAAGGCCTTCCTGCAGTCTAGGAAAACGCAATCTACCCACCCCTCTCTCTCTCGTGTCTTACTTATGTTACCTTGTCATAAAACTCCAGGAGGTTTGTGATACAAGATTTGCCTTCCATGAACCCAGGCTGGTTTTCATTTATAATCTCGTTCCTTTCCAGGTGTTCGACCACTCTCCTCCTGATAATCTTCTCCATGACTTTGCACACAATACATGTCAGCGACACAGGTCTGTAGTTTAGCGCCTCGTTTCTGTTTCCTTTCTTAAATATGGGGACTACATTAGCTGTCTTCCATTTCTCAGGTAGTTGCCCAGTTTCAAGGGATGTGTTGAAGATTGTGGTTAGAGGCACGCACAGCATCTCTGCTCCTTCTCTAAGGACCCATGGGGAGATGTTGTCCGGTCCCATCGCCTTTGAGGTGTCAAGGTCACTAAGGAGCTTCTTCACCTCCTCCTCAGTTGTTCGTATGTCATCCAACACTTGTTGGTATATTCCCTCTTGATGTTCCCTTCTGTGCTGTCTTCCCACAGCCCTTCCTGTCTCTACTGTAAAAACTTCCTTAAATCTCCTGTTCAGCTCCTCACATACCTCCTGATCATTTCTTGTGAGTTCTCCACCTTCTGTCCTTAATCTGATCACCTGGTCTTTGACTGTTGTCTTCCTCCTGATGTGGCTATACAACAGTTTTGGGTCAGTGTATGTGTGTGTATGTGTGTGTGTATGTGTGTGTGTGTGTGTGTGTGTGTGTGTGTGTGTGTGTGTTTGTGTGTGTGTGTATGTATGTATGTGTGTGTGTGTGTGTGTGTATGTATGTGTGTATGTGTGTGTATGTGTGTGTTTGTGTGTGTGTGTGTGTGTGTGTGTGTGTGTGTGTGTGTGTGTGTGTGTGTGTGTGTGTGTGTGTGAGTGTCTACCCTTGTGTGTGTGTGCCTGTGTGTGAGGGTGGGATGGTTAGGGGGGGTAGGTGGTGTGGTTGAAAGATCCGTCGTGTAGGCACAAATTTAGTCTCATTTATCTCTCCCAATTATGCTACACTCTCCACTTATTGCCCTTTCTGGATTTACGTATTAATTATTGCTGGTTATTATCATTTTCCTTGTTCACATTGAGAGAGGACTTCCTAGCTTCCTAAGTATTCTTACTGCTAATAACTACCGGTAGTAACACTGCCCTACCTCTGTGTGCATGTGTGCGTGTGTGTGTGTGTGTGAGTGTGTGTGTGTGTGTGAGAGTGTCTTGTGCGGTGTAATGACTGGCCGCAACTTCTTGTGACCTGACCACAACCCTCCTGGGACTTGACCGACCCTCGCACCGTCTTACAATGTTGCCCTTAAAAGCTTGTCCCACCTAGCTTATATTAAGTTACTCGCCTTGTGTGTGTGTGTGTCTGGATTTAAGTATCAATTATTGCTGGTTATTATCCTGTTCCATGTTCACATTGGGAGAGGACTTCCTAGCTACCTAAGTATTCTTACTGCTAATAACTACTGGAATTAATACTACTCTACTCCTCGCTGGACTCTACCTTCTCACACTCGTCAACACTATATTCACTATGTCTACGCTATTTCTATTCTAATTCTGGTAATAGCTTGCAGGAGTGAGTGACCAATGTGTGTGTGTGTGTGTGTGTGTGTGTGTGTGTGTGTGTGTGTGTGTGTGTGTGTGTGTGTGTGTGTGTGTGTGTGTGTGTGTGTGTGTGTGTGTGTGTGTGTGTGTGTGTGTGTGTGTGTGTGTGTATGTGTGTGTGTGTGTGAGTGTGTGTGTGTGTACTCACCTATTTGTACTCACCTATTTGTGGTTGCAGGGGTCGAGTCATATCTCCTGGCCCCGCTTCTTCACTGATTGCTACTAGGTCCTCTCTCTCCCTGCTTCATGAGCTTTATCATACCTCGCCTTAAAACTATGTATGGTTCCCGCCTCCACTACTTCACTTTCTAGACTATTCCACGACTTGACTACTCTATGACTGAAGAAATACTTCCAAACATCCCTTTGATTCATCTGAGTCTTCAACTTCCAATTGTGACCTCTTGTGTATGTGTCCCATCTCTGGAACATCCTGTCTTTGTCCACCGTGTCTATTCTGCGCAGTATTTTATATGTCGTTATCATGTCTCCCCTGACCCTCCTGGCCTCCAGTGTCGTCAGGCCGATTTCCCTCAACCTTTCTTCGTACGACAATCCCCGTAGCTCTGGGACTAGTCTTGTTGCAAACCTTTGCACTTTCTCTAATTTCTTGACGTGCTTGACTAGGTGTGGATTCCAAACTGGTGCTGCATACTCCAGTATGGGCCTGACGTAAATGGTATACAGTGTCTTGAACGACTCCTTATTGAGGTATCGGAACGCTATCCGTAGGTTTGCCAGGCGCCCGTATGCTGCAGCAGTTATCTGATTTATGTGCGCCTCAGGAGATATGCTCGGTGTTATACTCACCCCCAGATCTTTTTCCTTGAGTGAGGTTTGCAGTCTTTGGCCATCTAAACTATATTGTGTCTGCGGTCTTCTTTGCCCTTCCCCAATCTTCATGACTTTGCATTTGGCAGGGTTAAACTCAAAGAGCCAGTTTCTGGACCAGGCTTGTAGCCTGTCCAGGTCTCTTTGTAGTCCTGCCTGATCCTCATCCGATTTGATTCTTCTCATTAACTTCACATCATCTGCAAACAAGGACACTTCTGAGTCTATCCCTTCCGTTATGTCGTTCACATATACCAAGAACAGCACAGGTCCTAGGACTGACCCCTGTGGAACCCCGCTTGTCACAAGCGCCCACTCTGACACCTCGTCACGTACCATGACTCGTTGTTGCCTCCCTGTCAGGCATTCTCTGATCCATTGCAGTGCCTTTCCTGTTATGTGTGCCTGATCTAGCTTTTTCAGTAGCCTCTTGTGAGGAACTGTGTCGAAGGCCTTTTTGCAGTCCAAAAAAATGCAGTCGATCCACCCCTCTCTCTCTTGTCTTACTTCTGTCACCTTGTCATAAAACTCTAGTAGGTTTGTGACACAGGATTTTCCTTCCCTGAAACCATGCTGGTTGTCAATTATACACTTGTTTCTTTCCAGGTGCTCCACCACTCTCCTCCTGATGATCTTCTCCATGATCTTGCATACTATACACGTTAGTGATACAGGTCTGTAGTTTAGTGCCTCATGTCTGTCTCCCTTTTTAAAAATTGGGACTACATTTGCCATCTTCCATACCTCAGGGAGTTGCCCAGTTTCAAATGATGTGTTGAAGATCTTTGTTAATGGCACACACAATATCTCTGCTCCCTCTTTAAGGACCCACGGAGAGATGTTGTCTGGTCCCACCGCCTTTGAGGTGTCAAGTTCGCATAGCAGCTTCTTCACTTCCTCCTTGGTTATATGTACCTCATCCAGCACTTGCTGGTGTACCCCCCTGTTCTGATTTCCTGGAGTCCTACTGGTTTCCACTGTAAATACTTCTTTAAATCTCGTGTTGAGCTCCTGACATACCTCTCGGTCGTTTCTTGTGAATTCCCCATCACCCTTCCTCAGTCTGATTACCTGGTCCTTGACTGTTGTTTTCCTCCTGATGTGGCTGTACAACAGCTTCGGGTCAGTCTTGACTTTCGATGCTATGTCATTTTCATATTGTCGCTGAGCCTCCCTTCTTATCTGTGCATATTCATTTCTGGCTCTTCGGCTAATCTCTTTATTTTCCTGAGTTCTCTGTCTTCTGTACCTTTTCCATTCTCTAGTACACCTAGTTTTTGCCTCCCTACACCTTTGGGTGAACCAAGGACTCGTTCTGTTCTTCCCATTATTTCTGTTTCCCTTGGGAACAAACCTCTCCTCTGCCTCCTTGCATTTTGTTGCCACATAGTCCATCATTTCTTGTACTGGTTTTCCTGTCAGTTCCCTCTCCCACTGAATGTTTTGAAGGAAGTTCCTCATGCCTGAGTAGTTCCCCCTTTTGTAGTTTGGTTTTTCCCACCCTATTCCTGCTACTCTCTCCACTTGGAGCTCAACTATGTAGTCGAAGCACAGAACCACATGATCACTAGCTCCCAGGGGCCTTTCATACAAGATATCCTCGATGTCTGAACTACTCAAGGTGAATACAAGGTCCAGTCTTGCTGGTTCATCTTCTCCTCTCTCTCTGGTAGTGTCTCTAACATGTTGATGCATGAGGTTTTCCAGTACTACATCCATCATCTTGGCTCTCCATGTTTCGGAACCCCCATGGGGCTCCAGGTTTTCCCAGTCAATCTCCTTGTGATTGAAATCACCCATAACTAGTAACTTTGCTCCCCCCACATGTGCTCTCCTGGCCACCTCGGCTAGTGTGTCGACCATGGCTCTGTTGCTCTCATCGTATTCTTCTCTTGGTCTCCTGCAGTTCTGTGGTGGGTTGTACATTACTGCAATTATCACCTTATGTCCCTCAGACTGGATTGTTCCTACTAAGTAGTCCCTTTCACCCATGCCATCCATTCCTTCCATTTTCTCAAAACCCCACTGGCTTTTAATGAGCAGTGCAACTCCTCCTCCCCCTCTCCTCCCTCTGTCTTTCCTGAGGATTTGATATCCGGGTGGAAAGATTGAATCTGTTATTATTCTGGTGAGTTTTGTTTCTGTGAGTGCTATTATGTCTGGGGATGTCTCCTTGATTCTTTCATGCCACTCCTCATACTTATTTGTTATTCCATCTGCATTTGTATACCATACCTTCAACTTCTTTTCTAAGACTGTGGTCTGGGAGGTGTATTGGGGTTGGGGAAGTGGGAGACCTGATAAGGAACTATGGGTGGTTGCTGTGGGGGTGGAGTTTGTAATGTAGTGGGTGGGGGCATTGGATATGACATGGGTGTTTTGGTTTAGAGTGTTTGGCTGCACTGGGGTTGACCTGGTTGGGAGGCTTCTATAGGAAGCTGTGAGGGAGGTTGTATTTGATCTTCTTCCTGTGTCTGGGATCTCCTGTCTGTCTTCTCCATCCCCTCTCTTTCCTCCTTTCGCCTTTGTATCATCTCTCTCAGTTTCCGCCTTTCGTCTTGTGTTCTGTCGCGGTCGAGATACACCTTCCTGTATTCCGGCATGTCCCTTAATCGTGCTTTCTCCCACAGTATCCTGTTCCGAGTCGATTCTGCCTTGAAGGTCACTTTCACTGGCCGGGTTCTTTTTTTTACAAACCCCCCTATTCTCCGAAAATTTTCCAGCTGGGTCATGTCGTCTTCTCCGATTACTTTCATGATGCTTTCAATTGCTTTTTTTTCCCCTTGTTTTCTTGCTTCATATGTTTCCCCTTCAACTTCCTGTAGCCCATACACAAAGACTGACCTCACCCTTTCATTCTCCCACTGCATATCCCTGTGTATCCCCTCATTCAATTTGATTTCCTCCATTGCAGCTTTCCTTTCTTCAGTTTCACTAGCTACTGTACATGGGCTCAGTGGCCTGTCATTTTCCCTTCTCGGCTTTCCCTGGGCTCTGTTGTGGTCTTTTAGGGCCTCCACATATAGCTTAGCTCTTTCATTTACTACAGTCTCCACTGATAGAGCTTCTACATGCAGTTTTGCTCCTTCTGTCCCTACAGTCCCCTTATTTGTGGCTGAGGTAGCGGTCTCTGTTGTCAATCCCAAAATGTTCTTTAGTTCTTTAGGCTGTTTCAGATTTTCCAGTTCCTCTTCTAAGCTCTGTATCCTGGCCTCTGCTGCTTTGACTTTCACCTCCCACTTCCTGCTTTCCATGTCTATCCTCTCTTCCATTCTCATGCTAAGTTCTTCTAGGTTCTTTTCCCATTCTTGTTCCCTTTTTGTGAGCTCTGCTGCCCAATCTTCCTTTGCAGTTCCCTCCTCCTGTCCCTTGGGTTTTCTTGTTGCTCTCTGGCAACCCATTTTTTTTTATCCTGATTGCCTCAGAGTGGGAAACCTATGTAATTCTGTATGTTAGGTTAGTATTGTATATGTCAGAGTGTGGGGGGGAGGTAGAGGAGGAACTGTGGCTATATGGGAGAGTAGTGGGGAGGGGGAGTGGGAAGGAGAGTGAAGCAAGTGGGTAAGTGGGTGAGTGGGAGAGGGAGAGGTGGGGAGTGGGAGGGTGAAAGAGGGAGGGGAGGGATCAGGTGAAGGAGTGAGATGTCGGTGGGGGGGGGGGGAGTGTATGTGTGAGTCTGGCAATATGTGTGTGTGTGTGTGTGTGTGTGTGTGTGTTGTGTGTGTGTTGTGTGTGTGTTGTGTGTGTGTGTTGCATGTGTGTGTGTGTGAGGGGGGTGTGGCGGGGTGTGGGTGAGTGTGTGAGTGAGTGTGTGGGTGGGTGTGTGGGTGGGTGTGTGGGTGGGTGTGTGGGTGGGTGTGTGTGGGTGTGTGTGGGTGTGTGTGGGTGTGTGTGGGTGTGTGTGGGTGTGTGTGTGTGGGTGTGTGTGTGTGGGTGTGTGTGGGTGTGTGTGTGGGGGTGTGTGGGTGGGTGGGTGGGTGTGTGGGTGGGTGTGTGTGGATGTGGGTGGGTGTGTGGGGGTGGGTGTGTGTGTGGGTGGGTGTGGGTGGGTGGTGTGGGGGTGGTGGGGGTGTGTGGGTGGGTGTGTGTGGGGGTGTGTGTGGGTGGGGTGTGTGGGTGTGTGTGGGTGTGTGGGTGTGGGTGTGTGTGGGTGGGTGTGGGGGGGTGTGTGTGGGGGGTGTGTGGGGGGGTGTGGGTGTGTGTGGGTGTGTGTGGGTGTGTGTGGGTGTGTGGGGTGTGTGGGATGTGTGGGTGTGTGTGGGTGTGTGGGTGTGTGTGGGTGTGTGTGGGTGTGTGTGGGTGTGTGGGTGTGTGTGGGTGTGTGTGGGTGTGTGGGTGTGTGTGGGTGTGTGTGGGTGTGTGGGTGTGCGTGCGCACACTAGGCTACGCTACTCTTTTGAAGATTATAAAAAAAAATTTCCCAATCAATTCCTTATTAATATGCACTAATATATACTATATAATATTAATTGCGTACACTTGTGTTTGTGTGTGTGTGTGTTTACTAGCTTGTCGTTCTTTGAAAAAGAGGGGGGGGGTTACGTTAACACTATTTGTTATTGTTGTTGTTTCACCGGTACTCTCCCGGCCCAGATCTCCGCACACTACGCTACTTTACTTTTTGAAGATTATAGGATTATTTTTTCTCACTCAATTCCTTATTAATATATACTGTTTATTATAACAATAATTACGGGTGCACACGTGTGTTTGTATGTGCGTACTTGTTTACTAGCTTGTCCCTCAGAAAAACGGGGGGGGGGGGGGTTCACTAGGCTACACAACTCTTCTGGAGTTTACCTGGCGATATTTAGATAATTTACTAACCACTATCTATCTCCTGGTACTGAAATAGGGAGAGAGAGATGGTATAGCATACAACCAGCAGGGCGAGACACTGAGACTTTAGACACTAACCAAAATTAACCACAAATAGGCAAGTGATGTCGTCTGCACAACAATGGAGGTTCCTGCTGGTCGGCTGATATCAACTCCTTCAATTTGTAACTCCTTCAGGAACTTTATCATGCATTCAAGTTTTTATTTTCTTTTTCTTTTAAGACTTGGTATTCCCTCTTTTTTCTTTAGTACAGTATTATGGTCATAACAAGTCTGATGATGTTAGCTACCTTCACAACACCAACAGCTGGGGATTGACTAATTTTTTCTTACTTTCAGTATTTACTTAATCACTCTTTTATGACCTTATCACTACACTGCTGCTATAATCAACCAACATATGTATTTGTTAATATTTCAGATCACACCGTTAACCCAATTAACTGTTTGGATATTTTGTGTCAACACTGCGGCCAGTAGCCTGATCAGCTGACTGCTACCCTCCCTCACTCAAATTTCATTCAAATTTAAATTGTAAAATTCTTGATCCTATCACATTATTCGCACTCTTGAAAGCTATTACACTCTTGTAGGTATGTTCACTGATTCACTCACGTACGATGACCGCTAATAATATCTTAGGACAGCCACTAAAACGCTAAATCCTGGGAGCACTATTTAGCGATACTGCTTCACGTGTGTGTGTGTGTGTGTGTGTGTGTGGTGTATGTGTGTGTGTGTGTGTGTGTGTGTACTCACCTAATTGTGGTTGCAGGGGTCGAGACTCAACTCCTGGCCCCGCCTCTTCACTGATTGCTACTAGGTCCTCTCCCTCTCTGCTTCCTGAGCTTTGTCATACCTCTTCTTAAAACTATGTATGGTTCCTGCCTCCACTACTTCACTTGCTAGGCTATTCCACTTCCTGACGTGTGTGTTAGTTACCAGTTACCATTTGGTCCTAGGCACATGTCGATTAGACACTAGGCCTGTTGTATGTGCATGCATTTGTGTGTATGTGTGTGTAGATATGTATGTGTAGATGTGTGTGTGTGTGTAGGTGTGTGTGTAGGTGTGTGTGTGTGTGTGTGTGTGTGTGTGTGTGTGTGTGTGTGTGTGTGTGTGTGTGTGTGTACTCACCTATTTGTACTCACCTATTTGTGGTTGCAGGGGTCGAGTCTCAGCTCCTGGCCCCGCCTCTTCACTGATTGCTACTAGGTCCTCTCTCTCTCTCTGCTTCCATGAGCTTTATCATACCTCGTCTTAAAACTATGTATGGTTCCTGCCTCCACTACGTCACTTTCTAGGCTATTCCACTTCCTGACTACTCTATGCCTGAAGAAATACTTCCTAACATCCCTTTGACTCATCTGAGTCTTCAACTTCCAAGTGTGACCCCTTGTTTCTGTCACCCCTCTCTGGAACATCCTGTCTTTGTCCACCTTGTCTATTCCATGCAGTATTTTATATGTAGTTATCATGTCTCCCCTGACCCTCCTGTCCTCCAGTGTCATCAGGCCGATTGCCCTTTAACCTTTCATCGTAGGACATTTCCCCCAGCTCTGGAACTAACCTTGTCGCAAACCTATGCACTTTCTCTAATTTCTTGACGTGTTTGACCAGGTGTGGGTTCCAAACTGGTGCTGCATACTCCAGTATGGGACTAACATACACAGTGTACAGTGTCTTGAACGATTCCTTACTAAGGTATCGGAACGCTATTCTCAGGTTTGCCAGGCGCCCGTATGCTGCAGCAGTTATCTGGTTGATGTGTGCCTCCGGAGACATGCTCGGTGTTATGGTCACCCCAAGATCTTTCTCGTATAGCGAGGTTTGCAGTCCTTGGCCACATAGTCTATACTCTGTCTGCGATCTTCTTTGCCCTTCTCCGATCTTCATGACTTTGCATTTGGAAGGGTTGAATTCAATAAGCCAGTTTCTGGACCACGTGTCCAGCCTATCCAGGTCTCTTGGAAGTCCTGCCTGGACCTCATCTGATTTAATTCCCCTCATTAACTTCACATCATCTGTGAACAGGGACACCACTGAGTCTATCCCTTCCATCATGTCATTCACATATACCAGAAATAGCACTGGTCCTAGGACCGACCCCTGTGGGACCCCACTCGTCACAGGTACCCACTGTGATACCTCTTCACGTACCATGACTCGTTGTTGCCTCTTTGTCAGATATTCTCTGATCAATTGCAGTGCCCTTCCTGTTATACGCGCCGGATCCTCTAGTTTCTGCACTAGTCACTTGTGAGGAACTGTGTCGAAGGCCTTCTTGCAGTCCAAGAAAATGCAGTCAACTCACCCCTCTCCTTCGTGTCGCTCTTCTGTAACTTTGTCATAGAACTCCAGGTTTGTGACACAGGATTTGCCTTCCATGAATCCGTGCTGGTTATCATTTATAATCTTGTTCCGTTCCAGGTGCTCCACCACTCTCCTCCTGATAATCTTCTCCATGACTTTGCATACTATACAGGTCAGGCACAGGTCTGTAATTTAGTGCCTCTTTTCTGTCTCCTTTTTTTAAAAAATGGGAACTACATTTGCAGTCTTCCATACCTCAGATAGTAGCCCAGTTTCAAGGGATGTGTTGATGATTATGGTTAATGGCACACACAGTATATCTGCTACCGCCCTGAGGACCCACGGGGAGATGTTGTCCAGTCTCATTGCCATTGAGGTATCAAGGTCACTTAGCAGCTTCTTCACCTCCTCCTCAGTTGTGTGCATATCGTCCAGCACCTGTTGGTCTATTCCCTGTTGGTGTCCCCCTCTGTCCTGTCTTCCCAGAGTTCTTCCTGTCTCCACTGTGAATACTTCCTTAAATCTCCTGTTAGCTCTCGCATATCTCTTGATCGTTTCTTGTGAGTTTCCCACCTTCTTTCCTCAGCCTGATCCCCTGGTCTTTGATTATCGTCTTTCTCCTAATGTGGTTAAACAGCAGTTTCCTGTTAGACTTGGCTTTCGATGTTATGTCATTTTCGTACTGTCGCTGGGCCTCCCTCCTTATCTGTGCATATTCGTTTCTGGCTCTGCGACTGATCTCCTTGTTTTCCTGGGTCCTTTGCCTTCTATACCTCTTCCATTCTCTAATCCACTTAGTTTTTGCCTCCCTGCACCTTTGGGTAAACCAAGGACTCGGTTTGGTCTTCCCATTGTTTCTGTTGCCCTTGGGAACAAACCTTTCCTCTGTCTCCTTGCATTTTGTTGTGTGTGTGTGCGTGTGTGTGTGTGTGTGTATATGTGTGTGTGCGTGTGTGTGTGTGTGTGTGTGTGTGTGTGTGTACTCACCTATTTGTACTCACCTATTTGTGGTTGCAGGGGTCGAGTCCTAGCTCCTGGCCCCGCCTCTTCACCGGTTGCTACTAGGCCCTCTCTCTCCCCGCTCCATGAGCTTTATCAAACCTCGTCTTAAAACTGTGTATGGTTCCTGCCTCCACTACGTCATTTTCTAGGCTATTCCACTGCCTTACAACTCTATGACTGAAGAAATACTTCCTACTATCTCTCTGACTCATTTGTGTCTTCAACTTCCAATTGTGGCCTCTTGTTTCTGTGTCCCCTCCCTGGAACATCCTGTCTTTGTCCACCTTGTCTATTCCACGCAGTATTTTATATGTCGTTATCATGTCTCCCCTGACCCTCCTGTCCTCCAGTGTGGTCAGGCCGATTTCCCTTAATCTTTCTTCATAGGACATTCCCCTTAGCTCTGGAACTAACCTTGTCGCAAACCTTTGTACTTTCTCTAGTTTCTTGACGTGCTTTATCAAGTGCGGGTTCCAAACAAGTGCTGCATACTCCAGTATGGGCCTGACATACACGGTGTACGGTGTGTGTGTGTGTGTGTGTGTGTGTGTGTACTCACCTAATTGTACTCACATATTTGTGGTTGCAGGGGTCGAGACTCAGCTCCTGGACCCGCCTCTTCACTGATTGCTACTAGGTCCTCTCCCTCTCTGCATCCTGAGCTTTGTCGTACCTCTACTTAAAACTATGTATGGTTCCTGCCTCCACTACTTCACTTGTTAGGCTATTCCACTTCCTGACGACTCTATGACTGAAGAAATACTTCCTAACGTCCCTGTGACTCGTCTGAGTCTTCAGCTTCCAGTTGTGACACCTTGTTTCTGTGTCCCCTCTCTGGAACATCCTGTCTCTGTCCACCTTGTCTATTCCCCGCAGTATCTTGTATGTCGTTATCATGTCTCCCCTGACCCTTCTGTCCTCCAGTGTCGTCAGTCCGATTTCCCTCAACCTTTCCTCGTACGACATTTCCCTGAGCTCTGGGACTAGCCTTGTTGCAAACCTTTGTACTTTCTCTAACTTCTTGACGTGCTTGACCAGGTGTGGGTTCCAGACTGGTGCTGCATACTCCAGTATGTGCCTAACATACACAGTGTACAGTGTCTTGAACGATTCCTTATTAAGGTATCGGAATGCTATTCTCAGGTTTGCCAGGCGCCTGTATGCTGCAGCAGTTATTTGGTTGATGTGTGCCTCCGGTGACGTGCTCGGTGTTATGAACACCCAAAGGTCTTTCTCCCTGAGTGAGGTCTGTAGTCTTTGTCCACCTAGCCTATACTCTGTCTGTGGTCTTCTTTGCCCCTCCCCAATCTTCAAGACTTTGCATTTGGCAGGATTAAATTCGAGAAGCCAATTTCTGGACCACATGTCCAGCCTGCCCAGGTCTCTTTGCAGTCCTGCCTCATCCTCATCCGATTTAATTCTTCTCATCAGCCTCACATCATCTGCAAATAGGGACACTTCAGAGTCTATTCCTTCCATCATGTCGTTCGCATATACCAAAAATAGCAGTGGTCCTAGAACTGACCCCTGTGGGACCCCACTCATCACAGGCGCCCACTGTGATACCTCTTCACGTACCATGACTCGTTGTTGCGTCCCTGTCAGGTATTCCCTGATGCATTGCAGTGCCCTCCCAGTTATATGCACTAATCTCTTGTGAGGAACTGTGTCATATGCCTTCCTGCAGTCTAGAAAAATGCAATCAACCCACCCCTCTCTCTCGTGTCTTCTGTTACCTTGTCATAAAACTCCAGAAGGTTTGTGACACAGGATTTGCCTTCCATGAACCCATGCTGGTTTTCATTTATAATCTTGTTCCGTTCCAGGTGTTCCACCACTCTCCTCCTGATAATCTTCTCCATGACTTTGCATATTATACATGTCAGAGACACAGGTCTGTAGTTTAGTGCCTCGTTTCTGTTTCCTTTCTTAAATATGGGGACTACATTTGCTGTCTTCCATTTCTCAGGTAGTTGCCCAGTTTCAAGGGATGTGTTGAAGATTGTGGTTAGGGGCACGCACAGCATCTCTGCTCCTTCTCTAAGGACCCACGGGGAGATGTCCGGTCCCATCGCATTTGAGGTATCAAGGTCACTTAGCAGCTTCTGCACCTCCTCCTCGGTTGTTCGTATGTCATCCAACACTTGTTGGTATATTCCCTCTTCATGTTCCCTTCTGTGCTGTCTTCCTAGAGCCCTTCCTGTCTCTACTGTAAAAACTTCCTTAAATCTCCTGTTTAGTTCCTCATATACCTCTTGATCATTTCTTGTGAGTTCTCCACCTTCTGTCCTCAGTTTGATCACCTGGTCTTTGACTGTTGTCTTCCTCCTAATGTGGCTATACAACAGTTTTGGGTCAGTCTTGACTTTCGATGCTATGTTATTTTCATTCTGTTGCTGGGCCTCCCTCCTTACCTGTGCATACTTGTTCCTGGCTCTGCGACTAATCTCCCTATTTTCATGTGTTCTCTGCCTTCTGTACTTTTTCCATTCTCTATTGCACTTTGTTTTTGCCTCCTTACACTGTTGGGTAAACCAGGGGCTCATTCTGGTCTTCCCATTGTTTCTGTTGCTCTAGGGAATAAACCTTTCCACTGCCTCCTTGCATTTTGTTGTTATGTATTCCATCATTTCATTTACTGGCTTTCCTGCCAGTTCTCTGTCCCACGGAACCTCCTGCAGGAAGTTACTCAAACCTATGTAGTCTCCTCTTTTATAGTCTGGCTTTTCCCATTCAACTCCTGTTATTCTCTCCACTTGCAACTCTATTCAAAGCACAGAACCACGTGGTCACTAGCTCCTAGGGGACTCTCATATGTGATGTCCTCAATATCTGAACTGCCCAGGGTGAACACAAGGTCCAATCTTGCTGGTTCATCCTCCCCTCTCACTCTGGTAGTGTCATTAACATGTTGGTGCATGAGGTTTTCCAGCACCACATCCAGTATCTTGGCTCTCCATGTTTTGGGACCCCCATGAGGCTCCAGGTTTTCCCAGTCAATCTCCCTGTGGTTGAAATCACCCATAACCAGCAACTTTGCTCTGCTGGAGTGAGCTCTTCTTGTCACCTCAGCAAGTGTGTCCACTATTGCTCTGTTGCTCTCTTCATATTCCTCTCTTGGCCTCCTGCAGTTCTGTGGTGGATTATACATCACTGCAATGACCACCTTGTGTTCCCCAGACTGAAGTGTACCTACTATGTAGTCTCTTTCTCCTGTCTCATCTATGCCTTCCATTTTCTCGAATTTCCATGTTTTTTACGAGCAGAGCAACTCCTCCTCCCCCTCTGCCCCTTCTATCTTTCCTCATGATCTGGTATCCTGGTGGGAAGATTGCATCTGTTATTGTCTCCATGAGTTTTGTTTCTGTAACTGCTATGATGTCTGGGGACTTCTCATTGATTCTTTCTTATCATTCCTCATATTTATTCATTAATCCATCCTCATTTGTGTACCAAACCTTCAACTTCTTTTCTAATACTGTAACTGTGGTCCTGGAGGAATACTGGGGTTGGGAGGGCAGGAGCCCTGGTGGGGGCCTGTGGGGGGTTGCAGTGGAGGTGGAGGAAGAGCTCCCATAGGAGGTTGCTGTAGGGTAGGGTTCGTGGTGCGGGGGGTGGGAACAGAGTAATCGGTGTGTGATGGTTGGTTTGGATTGTTCAGTTGCCTTGGGGGTGTCGTGGCTGGAGTCCTTCTGCAGGTGTTTCTGGGGGTGTACTTGCCCTTCCACCTGTGCCTGGGTTATTCTGCTCTTCTTTGTCATTTCCTCCCATACCTCCTTTCTTTTTTGCACTCTCTCTTTTAGTATCATCCTTTCCTCCTGTGTTCTGTCTCGATCGAGGTACACACTCATGAACTCCTGTTTGCCTCTCAGCCATGCTTTCTCATGCAGGATCATGGTTCGAGTTGATTCTGCCTTGAAAATTACTTTGAGAGGCCGTTTCCTTCTCTTTGTGAACCACCCGATTCTCCGAAAATTTGCCACCTGGGTCATGTCTCCCTCACCTATCACGTTCATGATACCTTCAATCGCTTTTTTCTCCTCCTGCTTTCTTTCATCATAAGTTTCCCCTTCAGCCTCATCTAGCCCATAGATAAAAACTGATCTCTCCCTTTCCACCTCCCACTGTGACTCCCATTGCATCCTCTGAGGTGTTTTAGTTTCTTCCTGTGGAGTGTTCCTTCCTTCAGTCCCTTCCCTAGCTGTGGCCCCTATGCTAATTGGTTTGTCCTTCCTGCTCACCTGTTCCTGGCCCCCACAAGTGTCTGGTAAGGTCCCTGCACATGTCCTAGTTCCTTCAATGTCTTCCAACCTCTCATTCTGTCCTAGTGTGCTCCCTGTCTTTGTTTTGGCCCCATGTAGGTTTGACAGGACCTCTGCATACAGTTTAGCTTCCATGTTCCCTTCAGACCCTTTGTCTATGTCTGATGTAAACATTGCTGATGCTACTTCTGTATTATTTTTGTCTCTAGGCTGTTTCAGATTTCTCAGCTCCTCTTCTAAACTCTGTATCTTGGCTTCTGCTACTGTGGCATATTGCTCCCACATTCTGCACTCTGCTGCTAACCTCTCCTCCATCTTCCTTGCAAGCTCATCTAGCCTCCTTCCCCAGTCTTCCTCCCTTTTTTTGAGCTCTGCCTCCCAGTCCTCCCTCCCAGATTCGTCCTTCGGCCCCTTGGCTCTCATTCTAGTTCTAGGTTGCCCCATTGCACCACAGAAGGAAGGGGGAGAGATGGTTAGGGGGAGTGGGGATGGATGGTTATGGGGGAGGGGGAGGATGGTTATTGGAGGGGGAGAGGTGGTTGGGGGAGGGGGATAGATGGTTTGGGGGAGGGGTTAGATGGTTTGGGGAGGGGTAGATGGCTAGGGGGAGGGGGAGAGGTGGTTAGGGGAAGGGGGAGCATGTGTTTGTGTCAATTGTATATGTGCTTGTGTATGTTTGCTTGTGTATGTGTGTGTGCATGTGTGGGAGAGAGAGGGATGGGATTCAGGGGGAAGGAGGGGCAGGGGAGAGAAGGATGAGGGTAGAGTGACCCCTAGAAGCGGGGGAGGTTTGTGTGTGTGATGGGATTAGAAGGGGAGGGGAGGTGGGGGGAGGGGAAGGACAGGATGAAGGTAGAGTGACTGCTTGATAACGGGGTCCTTACGGGTGTGTGTGTGTGTGTGTGTGTGTGTGTGTGTGTGTGTGTGTGTGTGTACTCACCTATTCACCTATTTGTGGTTGCAGGGGTCGAGTCTTAGCTCCTGTGTGTGTGTGTGTGTGTGTGTACTCACCTATTCACCTATTTGTGGTTGCAGGGGTCGAGTCTTAGCTCCTGTGTGTGTGTGTGTGTGTGTGTGTGTGTGTGTGTACTCGCCTAGTAATGGTGTGTTGTTCGTTATACTTATAAACTGATGACTTAGACAAAGAAAAATCTCCCAACTCCTGCCCCAAATATCATGCTGCTCTGCTCAGTGACTTCAACTTAAGACACCTAAACTGAAGAAATGTAGCAAATAATGTTTCAGTAGACATTACCCCAGGAGGCAGCTCAGATGAAAATTCACACACACACATGAGCTATTAAATCTCTGCAACAAATTCACCTTAAGCCAGCAAATAGTGGAGCCAACAAGACTGGAAAATACACTTGGCCTCACCTTTACTAGCAATGATGATCTGATACAAAATATAACAGTATCAAAGACAATAAGCTCACATCATAACATAATAGAAGTACAGATATGTATACTCAGGGCTCCTGACCAGCATAAGGAGATCAGTTATGAAGGTGCCTTCACCAGATTCAACTTCAGTAACAAAATCATCCAGTGGGAACAGATTAACCATGTCCTAAATGAAACAAGCTAGGAAAATATCCTAATCAACACAGATCCGAACCTTTGCCTAAAAATAATTAACTCTCTGGCACTTGAGGTATGCTCAAGGCACATTTCTTTAAGAAAAAAGGAGAGAAGATGTAAACTAGAAAGAGAGAGACGCTCACTATACAGGCGAAGGCGAAAAATCACAGAGCTGCTGAAAGGGGCCAATGTATCTGAAATACGAAAGGAGGTATACTTCAGGCACTGGCCAGAGAGATAGCAAGTATCGAACTTAAGCTTAAGGAATCACACAGGAGGCAAGAAACACAGGAAGAACTTAAAGCCATAAATGAAATTAAAAGAAACATAAAATACTTCTTTTCTTTTGCCAAATTTAGGGCAAAAACAACATCTAGTACTGATTAAATGAGATGGGACACAGATGACAACAAAGAAATGAGTGAGATACTGAAGTCCCAGTTTGACTCAACGTTTAGTGAACCGTTAATCAGACTAAGGGCCGAAACTCTAAATTTTTTTTTTATGACCGAGACTCAGAATCTGGTTAATTAAAATATTTCTGATATTATCCTAACACCACAAGACCTTGAAAAATCAATAAATGACATGCCCATGCACTCTGCACCAGGCCCAGACTAGTGGAACTCAATGTTCATCAAGAACTGCAAGAAGTCTGTCACGTGCCTTAAGTATTCTATGGAGAGGGAGCATGGACAAGGGTCATCCCACAGTCACTAAAAACAACAGACATAGCCCCACTCCACAAAGGTGGCAGTTAAGCAATTTCAAAGAATTACAGACCGAAAGCACTGACGTCCCACTCCATAAAAATCTTTGAAAGGGTTCCAAGAATCAATATCGTCACCCACTTAGATACCCATCATTTGCACAGCCCAGGGCAGCATGGGTTTAGAGCAGGTCACCCCTGCCTATACCAACTACTGGACTATTATGACATGGTCTTGGATGCGCTGGAGGACAAACAAAATACAGATGTAGTATACACAAATTTTGCGAAAGTCTTCGACAAATGTAATCATGGTGTAATAGCACACAAAATGCGCGATAAACGAATAACAGGAAAAGTTGGTAGATGGATCTGTAACTTCCTAACAAATAGAACACAAATAGTAATAGTAAACAGAATAAAGTCAGGCAATACAGTGAAAAGCTCTCCTCCACAAGGTACAGTACTTGCCCCCATCCTGTTCCTCGTCCTCATAATTGATATAAACAGATATGTAAGCCACAGCGCCGTGACCTCCTTGTGGATGACACCTGAATTTGCATGACAGTGTCATCCATCGAAAACACTGCAAGTTTCCAAGCGGACATCAACCAAATCTTTAAATGGGCCTCAGAAAACGATATTAAGCTCAATGAAGACAAATGTCAGTTACTCCGCTATGGAAAACTTCAGGACACTAAAACTGTATCAGAGTATAAAACAAATTCCAACTTCACAATAGAGCGAAAAACTGATGTTAAGGACCAGGGAATGATAATGTCAGAGAACTTCACTTTCAAAGGTCACAACAATGTGTCTACCACATCTACTAGGAAAATGATAGGATGATGAGTGAGAACCTTCAAAACTAGGGACGCCAAGCCCATGTTGATTCTCTTCAGATCGCTTCTTCTCTCTGGGCTTGACTATTGCTGTACACTAACAGCCTCTTTCAAGGTAGGCGAAATTGTAGACTTGAAGAATATACAGAGAACTCTCACGGCACACATAAGTATGATGAAGCACACAAATTACTGGAAAAGGATGAAGTCCTTTGATTTGTACTCCCTGGAACGCAGGAGAGAAAGGTATAATATAAAATACACTTGAAAAACCCTAGAGGGACTAATCCCAAATCTGCACACGAAAATCACTCCCTACAAAAGCAAAAGACTTGGCAGGAGATGCAACACCCCCCTAGTGAAAAGCAGGGGTGCCACGACTACGCTAAGAGACAACACAATAAGTGTCAGGGGCCCAAGACTGTTCAAATGCCTCCCAGCATACTTAGGGGGAATTGCCAATAGACCTCTGGCTGTCTTCAAGAAGGCACTGAACAGGCACCTAAAGTCAGTACCTGACCAGCCTGGCTGTGGTTCGTATTTCGGTTTACGTGCGGCCAGCAGTAACATCCTGGTTGATCAGGTCCTGATCCACCACGAGGCCTGGTCATGGAACAGGCAGCGGGGTGCTGAGTCCCTCACCCCCTTTCCCCAGGTATATTCCAGGTATATGTCCATATATCTAATGACTATCAACCTCCTCTTCTCCGGATTCAGCCTACCAGGTAGTCTCCCAGGTATGACCAACGATCCATAAGTCATGCATCTCCACCTTAATTACAGAAAATATGAATCTTCGTGAAACGGTAACTAAACAAGACACCAGGATGACACACCTCGAGAACAAAATCCTCAGTCTTGAACAAAATTTATCACCATGTGGAATGACTAACTTTGGCAAGACCCTCCAGTCATAGACAGCCACACAGAACAAATAACATCTCTTAATACAAAGGTTGAGGAAGCAATAAAAGAATGGAAGAACAACTTGGATAACCAGTTCAGTGACAACTTGGTGCTCCATGAGGACAAACCTGAGCAAGAAAAATATCAGACGCAGTAATAGTTAGCAGTCCTCATTTTCCCAGTGATATAAACCAAGCAAACAGTAAAGAAATTATTCTCCAGATCATAAAGGATCAAACAAGTGTTATTGTATCAGTGACAGAAATAAAGGAAGCTAGGTTACTAGGATCCCATGGTAGATAAAGTGTTATGCTTAGATTTCACTCTCATGACAGGAAAAAAGACCTAATTAGCGTATCTAGTAAAGCAAAAAAAGAGGTATACATAAACGAGTGTCTAACCAAAAAATGGCCGAACTTCCTGTATAGAGTCAGAAAACTTAAGCGGGAGATTACTGACAAAATTCACCAATGCTTCACACGGGATGGGAAAATCCTAGTGAAGAAAATAAATGTAGGTCAACTGTATACTTTCACAAATGAGAATGAACTATCACGATTCCTCTGGGATATTAATCTTACAGAGACTGATTAAACAATATCCAGACCAAAAGCCTACGTTATAGTGTATGTTTTGTTCCATTATTGTACCAACTTCACAGTACTATCTCTTAATAATCATAATCAACTACCTCAGTATATGTGATTTTACTGGTGAGAATTAGTCACCTCATGTCATGTATTTTTCTTAAATTAATATTACTTGCTTAAAATATCCTTAATAAATACTCTCTGTCCATTTTGCAACCCCATCTTTTAAATACTATTAATTACTATTACTTGCAAAAAATTTATTTAATATCATAATCTCAATCAGTTCATTTTACTTTTGTACATTTTTTTTACATATTATTAATTACCATTACTTGCTACAAACTTGTTTTAACACCACAGTTACTGTCAGTCCACTCTACTTTATATATTTAATCACTATATTCTCGTAGTGTAGTTCTTTACTTTTAAATACTTTGTATTACCTTTACAAGCTCTAATATTACTACCAGTGCAATATTACCTTTATAAGCTCTAATATTACTACCAGTGCAATATTACCTTTATAAGCTCTAATATTACTATCAGTACAATATTACCTTTATAAGCTCTAATATTACTACCAGTGCAATATTGCCTTTATAAGCTCTAATATTACTACCAGTGCAATATTGCTTTTATAAGCTCTAATATTACTACCAGTGCAATATTACCTTTATAAGCTCTAATATTACTACCAGTGCAATATTACCTTATAAGCTCTAATATTACTACCAGTACAATATTACCTTTATAAGCTCTAACATTACTACCAGTGCAATATTGCCTTTATAAGCTCTAATATTACTACCAGTGCAATATTGCCTTTATAAGCTCTAATATTACTACCAGTGCAATATTGCCTTTATAAGCTCTAATATTACTACCAGTGCAATATTGCCTTTATAAGCTCTAATATTACTACCAGTGCAATATTACCTTTATAAGCTCTAATATTACTACCAGTGCAATATTACCTTTATAAGCTCTAATATTACTACCAGTGCAATATTACCTTTATAAGCTCTAATATTACTACCAGTGCAATATTACCTTTATAAGCTCTAATATTACTACCAGTACAATATTACCTTTATAAGCTCTAATATTACTACCAGTGCAATATTGCCTTTATAAGCTCTAATATTACTAGCAGTGCAATATTGCCTTTATAAGCTCTAATATTACTACCAGTGCAATATTACCTTTATAAGCTCTAATATTACTACCAGTGCAATATTACCTTTATAAGCTCTAGTATTACTACCAGTGCAATATTACCTTTATAAGCTCTAATATTACTACCAGTGCAATATTACCTTTATAAGCTCTAATATTACTACCAGTGCAATATTACCTTTATAAGCTCTAATATTACTACCAGTACAATATTACCTTTATAAGCTCTAATATTACTACCAGTGCAATATTGCCTTTATAAGCTCTAATATTACTACCAGTGCAATATTACCTTTATAAGCTCTAATATTACTACCAGTGCAATATTACCTTTATAAGCTCTAATATTACTACCAGTGCAATATTACCTTTATAAGCTCTAATATTACTACCAGTGCAATATTGCCTTTATAAGCTCTAATATTACTACCAGTGCAAAATTACCTATATAACCTCTAATATTACTACCAGTGCAATATTGCCTTTATAAGCTCTAATATTACTACCAGTGCAATATTGCCTTTATAAGCTCTAATATTACTACCAGTGCAATATTACCTTTATAAGCTCTAATATTACTACCAGTGCAATATTGCCTTTATAAGCTCTAATATTACTACCAGTGCAATATTGCCTTTATAAGCTCTAATATTACTACCAGTGCAATATTACCTTTATAAGCTCTAATATTACTACCAGTGCAATATTGCCTTTATAAGCTCTAATATTACTACCAGTGCAATATTGCCTTTATAAGCTCTAATATTACTACCAGTGCAATATTACCTTTATAAGCTCTAATATTACTACCAGTGCAATATTGCCTTTATAAGCTCTAATATTACTACCAGTGCAATATTGCCTTTATAAGCTCTAATATTACTACCAGTGCAATATTACCTTTATAAGCTCTAATATTACTACCAGTGCAATATTACCTTTATAAGCTCTAATATTACTACCAATGCAATATTACCTTTATAAGCTCTAATAATATACTACCAGTGCAATATTACCTTTATAAGCTCTAATATTACTACCAGTGCAATATTACCTTTATAAGCTCTAATATTACTACCAGTGCAATATTGCCTTTATAAGCTCTAATATTACTACCAGTGCAATATTGCCTTTATAAGCTCTAATATTACTACCAGTGCAATATTACCTTTATAAGCTCTAATATTACTACCAGTGCAATATTACCTTTATAAGCTCTAATATTACTACCAGTGCAATATTACCTTTATAAGCTTTATAAGCTCTAATATTACTACCAGTACAATATTACCTTTATAAGCTCTAATATTACTACCAGTGCAATATTGCCTTTATAAGCTCTAATATTACTAGCAGTGCAATATTGCCTTTATAAGCTCTAATATTACTACCAGTGCAATATTACCTTTATAAGCTCTAATATACCTGCAATTATAAGCTCTAATATTACTACCAGTGCAATATTACCTTTATAAGCTCTAATATTACTACCAGTGCAATATTACCTTTATAAGCTCTAATATTACTACCAGTGCAATATTACCTTTATAAGCAATATTACCTTTAAAAGCTCTAATATTACTACCAGTACAATATTACCTTTATAAGCTCTAATATTACTACCAGTGCAATATTGCCTTTATAAGCTCTAATATTACTACCAGTGCAATATTACCTTTATAAGCTCTAATATTACTACCAGTGCAATATTACCTTTATAAGCTCTAATATTACTACCAGTGCAATATTGCCTTTATAAGCTCTAATATTACTACCAGTGCAATATTACCTTTATAAGCTCTAATATTACTACCAGTGCAATATTACCTTTATAAGCTCTAATATTACTACCAGTGCAATATTGCCTTTATAAGCTCTAATATTACTACCAGTGCAATATTACCTTTATAAGCTCTAATATTACTACCAGTGCAATATTACCTTTATAAGCTCTAATATTACTACCAGTGCAATATTACCTTTATAAGCTCTAATATTACTACCAGTGCAATATTGCCTTTATAAGCTCTAATATTACTACCAGTGCAATATTACCTTTATAAGCTCTAATATTACTACCAGTGCAATATTACCTTTATAAGCTCTAATATTACTACCAGTGCAATATTGCCTTTATAAGCTCTAATATTACTACCAGTGCAATATTACCTTTATAAGCTCTAATATTACTACCAGTGCAATATTGCCTTTACCTTTTATAAGCTCTAATATTACTACCAGTGCAATATTACCTTTATAAGCTCTAATATTATACCAGTGCAATATTACCTTTATATCTAATATTACTACCAGTGCAATATTACCTTTATAAGCTCTAATATTACTACCAGTGCAATATTACCTTTATAAGCTCTAAGCTCTAATATTACTACCAGTGCAATATTACCTTTATAAGCTCTAATATTACTACCAGTGCAATATTACATTTAAAAGCTCTAATATTACTACCAGTGCAATATTACCTTTATAAAGCTCTAATATTACTACCAGTGCAATATTACCTTTAAAAGCTCTAATATTACTACCAGTGCAATATTACCTTTATAAGCTCTAATATTACTACCAGTGCAATATTACCTTTATAAGCTCTAATATTACTACCAGTGCAATATTACCTTTATAAGCTCTAATATTACTACCAGTGCAATATTACCTTTATAAGCTCTAATATTACTACCAGTGCAATATTACCTTTATAAGCTCTAATATTACTACCAGTGCAATATTGCCTTTATAAGCTCTAATATTACTACCAGTGCAATATTACCTTTATAAGCTCTAATATTACTACCAGTGCAATATTACCTTTATAAGCTCTAATATTACTACCAGTGCAATATTACCTTTAAAAGCTCTAATATTACTACCAGTGCAATATTACCTTTATAAGCTCTAATATTACTACCAGTGCAATATTGCCTTATAAGCTCTAATATTACTACCAGTGCAATATTGCCTTTATAAGCTCTAATATTACTGCCAGTGCAATATTACATTTAAAAGCTCTAATATTATTACCAGTGCAATATTACCTTTAAAAGCTCTAATATTACTACCAGTGCAATATTACCTTTAAAAGCTCTAATATTACTACCAGTGCAATATTACCTTTAAAAGCTCTAATATTATTACCAGTGCAATATTACCTTTATAAGCTCTAATATTACTACCAGTGCAATATTGCCTTTATAAGCTCTAATATTACTACCAGTGCAATATTACCTTTATAAGCTCTAATATTACTACCAGTGCAATATTACTTTTATAAGCTCTAATATTACTACCAGTGCAATATTACCTTTATAAGCTCTAATATTACTACCAGTGCAATATTACCTTTAAAAGCTCTAATATTACTACCAGTGCAATATTACCTTTATAAGCTCTAATATTACTACCAGTGCAATATTACCTTTATAAGCTCTAATATTACTACCAGTGAAATATTACCTTTATAAGCTCTAATATTACTACCAGTGCAATATTGCCTTTATAAGCTCTAATATTACTGCCAGTGCAATATTACCTTTAAAAGCTCTAATATTATTACCAGTGCAATATTACCTTTAAAAGCTCTAATATTACTACCAGTGCAATATTACCTTTAAAATCTCTAATATTACTACCAGTGCAATATTACCTTTAAAAGCTCTAATATTATTACCAGTGCAATATTACCTTTAAAAGCTCTAATATTATTACCAGTGCAATATTACCTTTAAAAGCTCTAATATTACTACCAGTGCAATATTACCTTTAAAATCTCTAATATTACTACCAGTGCAATATTACCTTTAAAAGCTCTAATATTACTACCAGTGCAATATTACCTTTATAAGCTCTAATATTACTACCAGTGCAATATTACCTTTAAAAGCTCTAATATTACTACCAGTGCAATATTACCTTTATAAGCTCTAATATTACTACCAGTGCAATATTACCTTTAAAAGCTCTAATATTACTACCAGTGCAATACTACCTTTATAAGCTCTAATATTACTACCAGTGCAATATTACCTTTATAAGCTCTAATATTACTACCAGTGCAATATTACCTTTAAAAGCTCTAATATTACTACCAGTGCAATATTACCTTTATAAGCTCTAATATTACTACCAGTGCAATATTACCTTTAAAAGCTCTATTATTACTACCAGTGCAATATTACCTTTAAAAGCTCTAATATTACTACCATTGCAATATTACCTTTAAAAGCTCTAATATTACTACCAGTGCAATATTACCTTTAAAAGCTCTAATATTACTACCAGTGCAATATTACCTTTAAAAGCTCTAATATTGCTACCAGTGCAATATTGCCTTTATAAGCTCTAATATTACTGCCAGTGCAATATTACATTTAAAAGCTCTAATATTATTACCAGTGCAATATTACCTTTAAAAGCTCTAATATTACTACCAGTGCAATATTACCTTTAAAAGCTCTAATATTACTACCAGTGCAATATTACCTTTAAAATCTCTAATATTACTACCAGTGCAATATTACCTTTAAAAGCTCTAATATTACTACCAGTGCAATATTACCTTTATAAGCTCTAATATTACTACCAGTGCAATATTACCTTTATAAGCTCTAATATTACTACCAGTGCAATACTACCTTTAAAAGCTCTAATATTACTACCAGTGCAATATTACCTTTAAAAGCTCTAATATTACTACCAGTGCAATATTACCTTTATAAGCTCTAATATTACTACCAGTGCAATATTACCTTTAAAAGCTCTAATATTACTACCAGTGCAATATTACCTTTATAAGCTCTAATATTACTACCAGTGCAATATTACCTTTATAAGCTCTAATATTACTACCAGTGCAATATTACCTTTAAAAGCTCTAATATTACTACCAGTGCAATATTACCTTTAAAAGCTCTAATATTACTACCAGTGCAATATTACCTTTATAAGCTCTAATATTACTAGTACAATATTACCTTCATAAGCTTTAATATTACTACCAGTGCAATATTACCTTTAAAAGCTCTACTATTACTACCAGTGCAATATTACCTTTATAAGCTCTAATATTACTACCAGTGCAATATTACCTTTATAATCTCTAATATTACTACCGGTGCAATATTACCTTTAAAAGCTCTAATATTACAACCAGTGCAATATTACCTTTAAAAGCTCTAATATTACTATTGGTGCAATATTACCTTTAAAAGCTCTAATATTACTACCAGTGCAATATTACCTTTATAAGCTCTAACATTACTACCAGTGCAATATTACCTTTAAAAGCTCTAATATTACTACCAGTGCAATATTGCCTTTATAAGCTCTAATATTACTACCAGTGCAATATTACCTTTAAAAGCTCTAATATTACTACCAGTGCAATATAACCTTTAAAAGCTCTAATATTACTACCAGTGCAATATTACCTTTAAAAGCTCTAATATTACTACCAGTGCAATATTACCTTTAAAAGCTCTAATATTACTACCAGTGCAATATTACCTTTATAAGCTCTAATATTACTACCAGTGCAATATTACCTTTAAAAGCTCTAATATTACTACCAGTGCAATACTACCTTTAAAAGCTCTAATATTACTACCAGTGCAATACTACCTTTAAAAGCTCTAATATTACTACCAGTGCAATATTACCTTTATAAGCTCTAATATTACTACCAGTGCAATATTACCTTTAAAAGCTCTAATATTACTACCAGTGCAATACTACCTTTAAAAGCTCTAATATTACTACCAGTGCAATATTACCTTTAAAAGCTCTAATATTACTACCAGTACAATATTACCTTTATATGCTCTAATATTACTACCAGTGCAATATTACCTTTAAAAGCTCTAATATTACTACCAGTGCAATATTACCTTTAAAAACTCTAATATTACTACTGGTGCAATATTACCTTTAAAAGCTCTAATATTACTACCAGTGCAATATTGCCTTTATAAGCTCTAATATTACTACCAGTGCAATATTACCTTTAAAAGCTCTAATATTACTACCAGTACAATATTACCTTTATAAGCTCTAATATTACTACCAGTACAATATTACCTTTAAAAGCTCTAATATTACTACCAGTGCAATATTACCTTTATAAGCTCTAATATTACTACCAGTACAATATTACCTTCATAAGCTTTAATATTACTACCAGTGCAATATTACCTTTAAAAGCTCTACTATTACTACCAGTGCAATATTACCTTTATAAGCTCTAATATTACTACCAGTGCAATATTACCTTTATAATCTCTAATATTACTACCGGTGCAATATTACCTTTAAAAGCTCTAATATTACAACCAGTGCAATATTACCTTTAAAAGCTCTAATATTACTATTGGTGCAATATTACCTTTAAAAGCTTTAATATTACTACCAGTGCAATATTACCTTTATAAGCTCTAACATTACTACCAGTGCAATATTACCTTTAAAAGCTCTAATATTACTACCAGTGCAATATTGCCTTTATAAGCTCTAATATTACTACCAGTGCAATATTACCTTTAAAAGCTCTAATATTACTACCAGTGCAATATAACCTTTAAAAGCTCTAATACTACTACCAGTGCAATATTACCTTTAAAAGCTCTAACATTACTACCAGTGCAATATTACCTTTAAAAGCTCTAATATTACTACCAGTGCAATATAACCTTTAAAAGCTCTAATATTACTACCAGTGCAATATTACCTTTAAAAGCTCTAATATTACTACCAGTGCAATATTACCTTTAAAAGCTCTAATATTATTACCAGTGCAATATTACCTTTAAAAGCTCTAATATTACTACCAGTGCAATATTGCCTTTATAAGCTCTAATATTACTACCAGTGCAATATTACCTTTAAAAGCTCTAATATTACTACCAGTGCAATATTACCTTTTATAAGCTCTAATATTACTACCAGTGCAATATTACCTTTATAAGCTCTAATATTACTACCAGTGCAATATTACCTTTATAAGCTCTAATATTACTACCAGTGCAATATTACCTTTATAAGCTCTAATATTACTACCAGTGCAATATTGCCTTTATAAGCTCTAATATTACTACCAGTGCAATATTACCTTTATAAGCTCTAATATTACTACCAGTGCAATATTACCTTTATAAGCTCTAATATTACTACCAGTGCAATATTACCTTTATAAGCTCTAATATTACTACCAGTGCAATATTGCCTTTATAAGCTCTAATATTACTACCAGTGCAATATTACCTTTAAAAGCTCTAATATTACTACCAGTGCAATATTACCTTTAAAAGCTCTAATATTACTACCAGTGCAATATTACCTTTAAAAGCTCTAATATTACTACCAGTGCAATATTACCTTTATAAGCTCTAATATTACTACCTGTGCAATATTACCTTTAAAAGCTCTAATATTACTACCAGTGCAATATTACCTTTAAAAATATTACTACCAATGCAATATTGCTCTAATATTACTACCAGTGCAATATTACCTTTAAAAGCTCTAATATTACTACCAGTGCAATATTACCTTTATAAGCTCTAATATTACTACCAGTGCAATATTACCTTTATAAGCTCTAATATTACTACCAGTGCAATATTACCTTTATAAGCTCTAATATTACTACCAGTGCAATATTACCTTTATAAGCTCTAATATTACTACCAGTGAAATATTACCTTTATAAGCTCTAATATTACTACCAGTGCAATATTGCCTTTATAAGCTCTAATATTACTACCAGTGCAATATTACCTTTACAAGCTCTAATATTACTACCAGTGCAATATTGCCTTTATAAGCTCTAATATTACTACCAGTGCAATATTACCTTTATAAGCTCTAATATTACTACCAGTGCAATATTACCTTTAAAAGCTCTAATATTACTACCAGTGCAATATTACCTTTATAAGCTCTAATATTACTACCAGTGCAATATTACCTTTAAAAGCTCTAATATTACTACCAGTGCAATATTACCTTTATAAGCTCTAATATTACTACCAGTGCAATATTACCTTTATAAGCTCTAATATTACTACCAGTGCAATAATATTACTACCCGTGCAATATTGCTTTTATAAGCTCTAATATTACTACCAGTGCAATATTCCCTTTAAAAGCTCTAATATTACCTTTATAAGCTCTACCAGTGCAATATTACCTTTAAAAGCTCTAATATTACTACCAGTGCAATATTACCTTTAAAATCTCTAATATTACTACCAGTGCAATATTACCTTTAAAAGCTCTAATATTATTACCAGTGCAATATTACCTTTATAAGCTCTAATATTACTACCAGTGCAATATTACCTTTATAAGCTCTAATATTACTACCAGTGCAATATTACCTTTAAAAGCTCTAATATTACTACCAGTGCAATATTACCTTTATAAGCTCTAATATTACTATTGGTGCAATATTACCTTTAAAAGCTCTAATATTACTACCAGTGCAATATTACCTTTATAAGCTCTAATATTACTACCAGTGCAATATTACCTTTATAAGCTCTAATATTACTACCAGTGCAATATTACCTTTATAAGCTCTAATATTACTACCAGTGCAATATTACCTTTATAAGCTCTAATATTACTACCAGTGCAATATTACCTTTATAAGCTCTAATATTACTACCAGTGCAATATTGCCTTTAAAAGCTCTAATATTACTACCAGTGCAATATTACCTTTAAAAGCTCTAATATTACTACCAGTGCAATATTACCTTTATAAGCTCTAATATTACTACCAGTGCAATATTGCCTTTATAAGCTCTAATATTACTACCAGTGCAATATTACCTTTAAAAGCTCTAATATTACTACCAGTGCAATATTACCTTTAAAAGCTCTAATATTACTACCAGTGCAATATTACATTTAAAAGCTATAATATTACTGCCAGTGCAATATTACCTTTAAAAGCTCTAATATTATTACCAGTGCAATATTACCTTTAAAAGCTCTAATATTACTACCAGTGCAATATTACCTTTATAAGCTCTAATATTACTACCAGTACAATATTACCTTTATATAATATTACTACCAGTGCAATATTATTTACTCTAATATTACTACCAGTGCTCCTTTAATCTAATATTACTACCAGTGCAATATTGCCTTTATAAGCTCTAATATTACTACCAGTGCAATATTACCTTTAAAAGCTCTAATATTACTACCAGTGCAATATTACCTTTATAAGCTCTAACATTACTACCAGTGCAATATTACCTTTAAAAGCTCTAATATTACTACCAGTGCAATATTACCTTTATAAGCTCTAATATTACTACCAGTGCAATATTGCCCTTATAAGCAGTAATATTACTACCAGTGCAATATTACCTTTAAAAGCTCTAATATTACTACCAGTGCAATATTACCTTTAAAAGCTCTAATATTACTACCAATGCAATATTGCCTTATCAGCACTAATATTACTACTAGTGCAATATTACCTTTATAAGCTCTAATATTACTACCAGTGCAATATTACCTTTAAAAGCTCTAATATTACTACCAGTGCAATATTGCCTTATCAGCACTAATATTACTACCAGTGCAATATTACCTTTATAAGCTCAAACATTACTACCAGTGCAATATTACATTTAAAAGCTCTAATATTACTACCAGTGCAATATTACCTTTAAAACTCTAATATTACTACCAGTGCAATATTGCTTTTAAATGCTCTAATATTACTACCAGTGCAATATTACCTTTATAAGCTCTAATATTACTACCAGTGAAATATTACCTTTTTAAGCTCTAATATTACTACCAGTGCAATATTGCCTTTATAAGCTCTAATATTACTACCAGTGCAATATTACCTTTAAAAGCTCTAATATTACTACCAGTGCAATATTACCTTTATAAGCTCTAACATTACTACCAGTGCAATATTACCTTTAAAAGCTCTAATATTACTACCAGTGCAATATTACCTTTATAAGCTCTAACATTACTACCAGTGCAATATTACCTTTAAAAGCTCTAATATTACTACCAGTGCAATATTACCTTTATAAGCTCTAATATTACTACCAGTGCAATATTGCCTTATAAGCACTAATATTACTACCAGTGCAATATTACCTTTAAAAGCTCTAATATTACTACCAATGCAATACTACCTTTAAAAGCTCTAATATTACTACCAGTGCAATATTGCCTTATAAGCACTAATATTACTACCAGTGCAATATTACCTTTAAAAGCTCTAATATTACTACCAATGCAATACTACCTTTAAAAGCTCTAATATTACTACCAGTGCAATATAACCTTTAAAAGCTCTAATATTACTACCAGTGCAATATTACCTTTAAAAGATCTAATATTACTACCAGTGCAATACTACCTTTAAAAGCTCTAATATTACTACCAGTGCAATATTACCTTTATAAGCTCTAATATTACTACCAGTACAATATTACCTTTAAAAGCTCTAATATTACTACCAGTACAATATTACCTTTATATGCTCTAATATTACTACCAGTGCAATATTACCTTTAAAAGCTCTAATATTACTACCAGTGCAATATTACCTTTATAAGCTCAAACATTACTACCAGTGCAATATTACCTTTAAAACTCTAATATTACTACCAGTGCAATATTGCTTTTAAATGCTCTAATATTACTACCAGTGCAATATTGCCTTATCAGCACTAATATTACTACCAGTGCAATATTACCTTTAAAAGCTCTAATATTACTACCAATGCAATACTACCTTTAAAAGCTCTAATATTACTACCAGTGCAATATAACCTTTAAAAGCTCTAATATTACTACCAGTGCAATATTACCTTTAAAAGCTCTAATATTACTACCAGTGCAATACTACCTTTAAAAGCTCTAATATTACTACCAGTGCAATATTACCTTTATAAGCTCTAATATTACTACCAGTGCAATATTACCTTTAAAAGCTCTAATATTACTACCAGTACAATATTACCTTTATATGCTCTAATATTACTACCAGTGCAATATTACCTTTAAAAGCTCTAATATTACTACCAGTGCAATATTACCTTTAAAAACTCTAATATTACTACTGGTGCAATATTACCTTTAAAAGCTCTAATATTACTACCAGTGCAATATTGCCTTTATAAGCTCTAATATTACTACCAGTGCAATATTACCTTTAAAAGCTCTAATATTACTACCAGTACAATATTACCTTTATAAGCTCTAATATTACTACCAGTACAATATTACCTTTAAAAGCTCTAATATTACTACCAGTGCAATATTACCTTTATAAGCTCTAATATTACTACCAGTACAATATTACCTTCATAAGCTTTAATATTACTACCAGTGCAATATTACCTTTAAAAGCTCTACTATTACTACCAGTGCAATATTACCTTTATAAGCTCTAATATTACTACCAGTGCAATATTACCTTTATAATCTCTAATATTACTACCGGTGCAATATTACCTTTAAAAGCTCTAATATTACAACCAGTGCAATATTACCTTTAAAAGCTCTAATATTACTATTGGTGCAATATTACCTTTAAAAGCTCTAATATTACTACCAGTGCAATATTACCTTTATAAGCTCTAACATTACTACCAGTGCAATATTACCTTTGAAAGCTCTAATATTACTACCAGTGCAATATTGCCTTTATAAGCTCTAATATTACTACCAGTGCAATATTACCTTTCAAAGCTCTAATATTACTACCAGTGCAATATAACCTTTAAAAGCTCTAATATTACTACCAGTGCAATATTACCTTTAAAAGCTCTAACATTACTACCAGTGCAATATTACCTTTAAAAGCTCTAATATTACTACCAGTGCAATATAACCTTTAAAAGCTCTAATATTACTACCAGTGCAATATTACCTTTAAAAGCTCTAATATTACTACCAGTGCAATATTACCTTTAAAAGCTCTAACATTACTACTAGTGCAATATTACCTTTAAAAGCTCTAATATTACTACCAGTGCAATATTGCCTTTATAAGCTCTAACATTACTACCAGTGCAATATTACCTTTAAAAGCTCTAATATTACTACCAGTGCAATATTGCCTTTATAAGCTCTAACATTATTACCAGTGCAATATTACCTTTAAAAGCTCTAATATTACTACCAGTGCAATGTTACCTTTATAAGCTCTAACATTACTACCAGTGAAATATAACCTTTAAAAGCTCTAATATTACTACCAGTGCAATATAACCTTTAAAAGCTCTAATATTACTACCAGTGCAATATTAACTTTAAAAGCTCTAATATTACTACCAGTGCAATATAACCTTTAAAAGCTCTAATATTGCTACCAGTGCAATATTACCTTTAAAAGCTCTAATATTACTACCAGTGTAATATTGCCTTTAAAAGCTCTAATATTACTACCAGTGCAATATTACCTTTAAAAGCTCTAACATTACTACCAGTGCAATATTACCTTTAAAAGCTCTAATATTACTACCAGTGCAATATTACCTTTAAAAGCTCTAACATTACTACCAGTGCAATATTACCTTTAAAAGCTCTAACATTACTACCAGTGCAATATTACCTTTAAAAGCTCTAACATTACTACCAGTGTAATATAACCTTTAAAAGCTCTAATATTGCTACCAGTGCAATATTACCTTTAAAAGCTCTAATATTACTACCAGTGCAATATTGCTTTTATAAGCTCTAATATTACTACCAGTGCAATATTACCTTTATAAGCTCTAATATTACTACCAGTGCAATATTGCTTTTATAAGCTCTAATATTACTACCAGTGCAATATTACCTTTATAAGCTCTAATATTGCTACCAGTGCAATATTACCTTTAAAAGCTCTAATATTACTACCAGTGCAATATTGCTTTTATAAGCTCTAATATTACTACCAGTGCAATATTGCCTTTATAAGCTCTAATATTACTACCAGTGCAATATTGCTTTTATAAGCTCTAATATTACTACCAGTGCAATATTGCTTTTATAAGCTCTAATATTACTACCAGTGCAATATTACGTTTAAAAGCTCTAATATAACTACCAGTTCAATATTTCCTTTATAAAATCTAATATTACTACCAGTGCAATATTACCTTTAAAAGCTCTATTATTACTACCAGTGCAATATTACCTTTAAAAGCTCTAATATTACTACCATTGCAATATTACCTTTAAAAGCTCTAATATTACTACCAGTGCAATATTACCTTTAAAAGCTCTATTATTACTACCAGTGCAATATTACCTTTAAAAGCTCTAATATTACTACCAGTGCAATATTACCTTTATAAGCTCTAATATTACTACCAGTGTAATATTACCTTTAAAAGCTCTAATATTACTACCAGTGCAATATTACCTTTAAAAGCTCTAATATTACTACCAGTGCAATATTACCTTTATAAGCTCTAATATTACTACCAGTGCAATATTACCTTTAAAAGCTCTAATATTACTACCAGTGCAATATTACCTTTAAAAGCTCTAATATTACTACCAGTGCAATATTACCTTTATAAGCTCTAATATTACTACCAGTGCAATATTACCTTTAAAAGCTCTAATATTACTACCAGTGCAATATTACCTTTATAAGCTCTAATATTACTACCAGTGCAATATTACCTTTATAAGCTCTAATATTACTACCAGTACAATATTACCTTTATAAGCTCTAATATTACTACCAGTACAATATTACCTTTATAAGCTCTAATATTACTACCAGTACAATATTACCTTTATAACTTCTAATATTACTACCAGTACAATATTACCTTTATAACTTCTAATATTACTACCAGCACAATATTACCTTTATAACTTCTAATATTACTACCAGTACAATATTACCTTTATAACTTCTAATATTACTACCAGTGCAATATTTTAATCTACTATTATAGGGCAGGGTAGGTGCCTGAGCCAGAGCTTTCACCTCACAAGACTGTCATTCCCATTACCCCCCTTGGGGAGGGGATGGCAGACCAGAGAGGCCTAGCTTGTGGCTAGGCCTGGGGACAGTTGGTCCCAAATATGAGGAGACACTTGTGCCTCCTCCCATCGGAGACTTAGGTCTCAGATACTCCCAAGACAGGGAGTCAAGGCCGGGCCACCACTTGGGAAAGGCCCAGGCCGGGAGAATACCGGCGAATCTTTAATAATAATAATTCTCTTACTTCATTATAACTACCATTACCAGCAGATTTTTAATATAATTATCACTTCCAGTACTAAGCAATTTTATTTTGTGAAACTCTAAAGCTATAACTGTTTAATATTAATTCATTAAATCTGTACTATATTAAGAGTAAACTGTATTTCTGTATTTTTTAAAAACGACTTGTAACAATTCATTAGCTAGTAAGATAAATTAGTTTACTATCATAATAAGTTTAATATAACACTATTCAAAAGCCTAGTTGTAGAGTCACTCACATTCTTATGATTACGTGCAAGTATTGATCCTGGTCTCAACCTTGTATTAAATGACTGACACGAATCGAACAGCAGCTGTAATTATTTTACAGCAGACCAAGCAAAGACATTACTCAGAGCAAACAATAACATAATTGTGGAAAATTACATTTATCTGAATGTAACTAATTATGTACATAACGGTAAGTGATAACAAAGATAATTATTATTTATCAATGTTACATAGACAAGTAGGAATTTGGGACACCTAGGTCACAAAAAATGTCCCCCTTCGATACCTACCACTGTCATAACCACAAGTTGCTCTGGACCTATTAATTAAATGAAATATGCATACACCAGGAATACTGGTAAATATATAAATTTGTGGACTGTATATTAAAAATAATAAATGGTTATATATATACACAATTACATAACAGAAGGAAAATATATCTTAATATCACTCACCAATTTGACTGGAGATTAATGTGTATCATACTCAGAAAACCTCACTCTAACTAAATCTTTGAAAATAATGCTGGCCAGAATTACACACTAATCTAGAGAGCTTATCTGAGGTTCCTGGAGCTGTCTTGTCCAGTCGTCTGATATCTCAAGTTATGCAGGAATGCACATCCAACAATTTCGCCTCCTATTTGAGAGGTGTCAACACAATTTTAACCTCTAGAGCACGAAAAATTCTTCCCATTACACCAACGTTTGTACCAAGATGGCGAGTCTCGTCTGCGCAGACGCAGGTTTTCCGTTTTGTATGACATAAATATTATTAAATACAGTATGGCCATCTATTTACATATAAATACTGAATTTCTGGAAAATATATACAGTATTTTCCACAATAATCTTTAACTACAATGTCAGATCTTTGAGCAAGCATTACGATGACCTCACAGCATTACTCAATTCCCTTCATTCCAGTACGTCAGTCATCACACTCACAGAAACCTGGTTGAAGCCTAGTACTACAGATAAGATAAGATTTCGTTCGGATTTTTAACCCCGGAGGATTAGCCACCCAGGATAACCCAAGAAAGTCAGTGCGTCATCAAGGACTGTCTAACTTATTTCCATTGAGGTCCTTAATCTTGTCCCCCAGGATGCGACCCACACCAGTCGACTAACACCCAGGTACCTATTTGCTGCTAAGTGTAAGGAAACGTGTCAAACGTGTCGAAATGTTTCCACCCGCCGGGAAACGAACCCGGGCCCTCCGTGTGTGAAGCGGGAGCTTTAGCCACCAGGCCACCGGGCCACCAGACGTCTATGCCATTCCTGGATAAACAGCCACACACAACTGTAGGACAGAATAGCTAGGGAGTGAAAGAGCTATATACTAAACAGATCAATTTGAATGTATAAATAATTCTTGCACAAGGGATGAACATGGAGAATATATTATAGCTCAATATAAATCAAAAGACCTGCAAAAACCCCTCACAGTGATAAACATCTACAGAGTACCAGTCAAACATTTACCATTTTAGTGAAAAGTTAAGAAACATAACAGATGCACATATGAACAAAGACCACTTGCTGCTCTCGGGAGATTTCAACATAAATCTATTACATAAATCTATTACATAACCAAGACCCACAAGTAACCGAATTCACAAACACTATGAGCAACTGCTTGTTGCTACCAACAGTAACAAAACCTACAAGAATCTCCGAGACTAGTATCACCTTATTAGACCACATCTGGACTAACACGATATCCCCTTTAAAATCAGGCATAATCACAGACAACACCACAGACCACTACCAACCTTCCTCATAACCTTCAGCTGAGGGACTGATTGTCACATGCTGGGGGACTGATTGTCACATGCTGGGGGACTGATTGTCACATGCTGGGGGACTGATTGTCACATGCTGGGGGACTGATTGTCACATGCTGGGGGACTGATTGTCACATGCTGGGGGACTGATTGTCACATGCTGGGGGACTGATTGTCACATGCTGGGGGACTGACTGTCACATGCTGGGGGACTGATTGTCACATGCTGGGGGACTGATTGTCACATGCTGGGGGACTGATTGTCACATGCTGGGGGACTGATTGTCACATGCTGGGGGACTGATTGTCACATGCTGGGGGACTGATTGTCACATGCTGGGGGACTGATTGTCACATGCTGGGGGACTGATTGTCACATGCTGGGGGACTGATTGTCACATGCTGGGGGACTGATTGTCACATGCTGGGGGACTGATTGTCACATGCTGGGGGACTGATTGTCACATGCTGGGGGACTGATTGTCACATGCTGGGGGACTGATTGTCACATGCTGGGGGACTGATTGTCACATGCTGGGGGACTGATTGTCACATGCTGGGGGACTGATTGTCACATGCTGGGGGACTGTTTGTCACATGCTGGGGACTGATTGTCACATGCTGGGGGACTGATTGTCACATGCTGGGGACTGATTGTCACATGCTGGGGGACTGATTGTCACATGCTGGGGGACTGATTGTCACATGCTGGGGACTGATTGTCACATGCTGGGGGACTGATTGTCACATGCTGGGGGACTGATTGTCACATGCAGCATTATCCATTTGACGCCATCCTATAAATACTCACGACCTTCTACCCAGGTAGATCTGTTTGTGACTTGAAAAAGCCACTGTGTGGGCGAAACGTTGTCAATAAAGGATCACATTATACTGCTTCAGTGTTTATATTTCCTATGGGTGGTTACACAAGAACATAAGAAAGTAGGGAACACTGCATCAGGCCTACTGGCCCATGCGAGGCAGGTCCAAGTCTTTTACCGGCTTAAGCCAATGACCCAACCTAGTCAGGACTGGTGGTGTTGTGTGGTGGTCTAATGAGGAGTAATGGTGGTGATGGGGTGGTGGGGATAGTGGTTGTGACGATGGTGGTGGAAGGTGAAGGCTGTGGTGGTGGTGGTGATGGTGGTAGTGAGAGTCGTCAGTGTTACAGTGGAGGGCGTTAGATACACACGTGTTCCATATTCCAGCTTCTCAAGGTAAGAACACTACTTGTACCACTTGTCTCGCCTCCTTCCCGAGAAGAGCAACACCTGAACGAAGATATCTGCGCACCACGAGCATATACAGTTTTATTTACATTCGTAATATTTAAATACAAAAAAAACTTGATGAGCATAAAGCCCCAGTGAATCACGTGTGAGCTAAACTTTCCCATACCAGCTCATTCAGAGCGCATCTTAATGATTATTGTTTTCTAAACACAAAGTTATGCAATAAAAGCTTTAAGTGGAGCTTTGTTAAGCTCAGCTTAGAGATAGGCGTTGTCCAAATAAAGGCTTGTTAAGCTTATTTTTTTTTTTTCACATGTCTCTGCCTCTGCTGGAAACATTACATTCTGGTCATTATTGTTATACTTGATGAACGATCACTGTGGAGGCGTCAGGTGTTCATTTTGCATAAATTTATACATCTCATATGAATTTATGCGCCTCGAATAAGTCACTCCAACCCTGCTGGAAGGAAATGCTTAAAACTGTTGTCTCACGGTGACCCCGTGGCATGGTAAACAACGCTCTCGCGAGTGTCCGCGGTTCAGTCCCCGGCTGGGTGGAAATACGTATTGGGCATGTTTCCTTACACCTACTGTACCTGTTTACATAGCAGTAAGTAGGTACTTACGTGTTATTCGATTGAAGGATCACACTGGAAATAAGACAGACATCGTTGACGCACTGATTTTCTTGGGTTATCCTGTGTAGCTAACATAAGAACATAAGAACGAAGGAACACTGCAGCAGGCCTACTGGCCCATGCGAGGCAGGTCCAAGTCTCCTACCGGCTTAAACCAATGCACCCAACCTAGTCAGGTCAGGTCACATTGACTTAAGGAAGGAACACGGCAACCGACCTGGTAGCACAAGCTATCAGGTCCAACTCACACCCACCCCATCCACTCATGTATTTATCCAACCTATTTTTAAAGCTACACAACGTTCTGGCCTCTATAACTGTACTTGGGAGTTTGTTCCACTCATCCACAACTCTGTTACCAAACCAGTACTTTCCTATATCCTTCCTGAATCTG
>NC_091294.1:3399722-3537222 GCF_038502225.1 Cherax quadricarinatus | reverse complement strand
TTATTGTTTGGTTTACATGTAGTAAAATTGTGATTACAGAGTGTACCACTAGAACGCTTAGCATGGCTAGGCATTTCGGGCATACTTAGTTTTATTCTTAAATGTAAAATATTACAAATTATGAGGTAAGTTGGTATTATGGCTAAGTGACTAAATACTAGTTTATGAGTTTAGCAATGTGAATGCTTTTGTTTTGGCACAGTATATAGTTTCAGTATTGGAGTATCACAGGATTCATTATTTTAAGACTGAGATTAATATTTCTGTTTATGGTCAAATGAGTGAGCGAGTGTAAGTGTGAACTACCAGGTGGTATTCGTGTAGTTAGTTGACGGGGTGTATCAGGGAGATAAGATGTTTTCTAATGGTAGTTTTGAAGGTGATGAATGTGTCTGCAGTTCTAGAGTTCTCAGGTAGGGTATTCCAGATTTTAGGGCCTTTGACATACATTGAATTTTTGTAAAGGTTTAGTCGGACACGGGGAATGTCGTAGAGATGTTTGTGTCTGGTGTTATGCCTGTGGGTTCTGTCACAACTATCAAGAAAGCGTTTTAGGTCAAGGTTGATATTAGAGTTTAAGGCCCTGTAGATATAGATTGCACAGTAGTAAGTGTGGATGAACTGAACTGGGAGTAAGTTTAGATCTTTGAAGAGTGGGGGGGGTGTGCTGCCAGGGATGGGATTTAGTGATTATTCTTACTGCAGCAATTGAACAATTGAACATTATAACATAAGAGGAATATTGGAATGGAAGCTTACGTAATTGACTGTAATGAAACTTACTGTAATGAAACTGTAATGAAACTGTAATGCATTACAAGGTATGATATACCACAACTCATTGAATGAGACTCAACATTGGAATTACACAATAGAAGTGACAAAAAAAAAAATTTGATCGATCGATCTGTATTCATGTGATCTACGGATTCTGAGGAAGAAATATATACAAAAAAAGAAGTGTTTAACAGAAAGGCAGATTCGGTGCACTCAAATCTAGACTGTTAACTCTCAGAATTCGGAGAGAACGTGAACACACAAAAAAAATTCTTGAATACTGATAAGTTGATACTGTAATTATTCATCTATACAGGCTATTTACATTTAACCCCAACTCTGCTAGGGTGAGATTGGCATATGCAGAATGAGTGTCACCTCTGGGAGGATCAAATTCTATTGCAATGGCTAACTCATGCTGTATTTGAGGCAAATCTGAATTGGTAGTTACAAATGATACTTGAGGATTTCTCAATACCTGTCGTGTACATAGGGAATAACGACATTCAGATTGATCGTCTGACTGAGTATCAGAGGTAGAGAGTACAGGATCAGGAGGATTGTCAGAGTCTGTCACATTAGTCTGGGTTGGAACATCATTATCATCACATACTAACTTCATGTGATCTAAATGCGATTCTTTATACTGACCAGTACTAATTTCTCTTACCTTATATTTATTACCAGTGATATGTTCAACTACTCGATAAGGACCAACAAACTTTTGATCAAGCTTTGGCATTGCAGATGTTTTGTTAAAGTTAGTCAGCATAACTCTCAAACCTACTTTGATTTTGGATGGCTTTGCTCGAATGTTTGCGACTCTTGTAAATTCTGCTGTTGATTCATGAAGTGTTTCACAGATTCTTCTAAAAACACTGAGCTAAGCTGGTACGAGTTGCTATGAAATCATCAGGGTTGTAATTTGGTTTTGGATTAGAATATAGCAACTCATAAGGCAAACGTTTATCTACACCATACAATGCATAATGTGGAGTGTCACACTGGCTGGCACTCACTGGCGCACAGTCTCACCTCTCACGAAGGTGGCTTAACTAAATCACAATGCCACAGGGATGGTGAAGACCACTCTTACCAGCATCCAAGCACAAGCGATATATGAGACAATACTTCAGAGGACCTTGCGTGGCTTACTTCTCTCTCTCGGCTGGGTTAGGAAGCTGGGTTGTCATGCTGGCTTAACCCACGACAATAGCTGACTGGAAGACGTGTAACGATGCACACAGCATGAAGGAGCAGGTGGATGACAGGAAACAGGCTGGATGATAGGCTGAGGCAGTTGACTAGCACTCACTTCCACAGTCTGGCTTACTGGCTGGCTTAATTGCAAAATCCGGGTCAACCCCTCGGAGATTGAAGCAATTAGCACACGAACTAAGCCAGGAAGCTTGAAAAGAGGCTGCAACAGGCTTGCAGGCTGGACACAGGGTGGAGGAGAGTGAGGGTAAGCGGCTAGCTAGGTGGCAGGGACAGTTCACCTCTGACCTGCCGGCACCCCACAAACAATCTTCTAACGTCTGAAATACCCGTAAATCCACGCCCACACTGCTGTCACCAATTTGTCACATGGGTTCTATAACATGGATGGGGTAAAAACACTCACATAGGCTGGTTAGTACGTATAATTATAACGGAAAGTATGGGAAGCGCCCTCAACCGCCCTGCCTCTCTCTGCTCCCTATCTCAGACTGACCCACCAGTGCCTAGCAGGTGAACGGCATTCAAAAACACGCTATGGTCAGCAGCAACGTGAATAACAGTCAGTGATTCACACAGGCGGTTGGTAGTGAGTCATCTACTGGTAACTGGTTACTGGTAACTGGTACTACTGAGACCACCAGTGACGCTTCTTGCTAGGTTGTTCTACTAGTGACGCTACTTGCTAGGTTGTTCCACCAGTGATGCTACTTGCTAGGTTGTTCCACCAGTGACGCTTCTTGCTAGGTTGTTCCACCAGTGACGCTTCTTGCTAGGTTGTTCCACTAGTGACGCTACTTGCTAGGTTGTTCCACCAGTGACGCTACTTGCTAGGTTGTTCCACCAGTGACGCTTCTTGCTAGGTTGTTCCACCAGTGACGCTTCTTGCTAGGTTGTTCCACCAGTGACGCTTCTTGCTAGGTTGTTCCACCAGTGACGCTTCTTGCTAGGTTGTTCCACCAGTGACGCTTCTTGTTAGGTTGTTCCACTAGTGACGCTACTTGCTAGGTTGTTCCACCAGTGACGCTCCTTGCTAGGTTGTTCCACCAGTGACGCTTCTTGCTAGGTTGTTCCACCATTGATGCTTCTTGTTAGGTTGTTCCACCAGTGATGCTTCTTGCTAGGTTGTTCCACCAGTGATGCTTCTTGCTAGATTGTTCCACCAGTGACGCTTCTTGCTAGGTTGTTCCACCAGTGATGCTTCTTGCTAGGTTGTTCCACCAGTGACACTTCTTGCTAGGTTGTTCCACTAGTGATGCTACTTGCTAGGTTGTTCTACCAGTGATGCTACTTGCTAGGCTGTTCCACTGTCATGTGGGTTCGATAACGTGGATGTGGTAAAAACACTCGCATAGGCTGGTTAGTACGTATAATTATAACGGAAAGTATGGGAAGCGCCATCAGCCGCCCTGCCTCTCTCTGCTCCCTATCTCAGACTGACCCACCAGTGCCTAGCAGGTGAACGGCATTCAAAAACACGCTATGGTCAGCAGCAACATGAATAACAGTCAGTGATTCACACAGACGGTTGGTAGTGAGTCATCTACTGGTAACTGGTTACTGGTAACTGGTACTACTGAGAGCTCGGCGACGCTAACATGTCATCCCGACATACAGCTAATACAAACTAGAGACGGCAGGCGTACGGCTTGGGCTGATTCTATACAATGTCAAAGTACACAACAATTGAACATTATAACATAAGAGGAATATTGGAATGGAAGCTTACGTAATTGACTATAATGAAACTTACTGTAATGAAACTGTAATGAAACTGTAGTGCATTATAAGGTATGATATAACACAACTCATCGAATGAGACTCAACATTGGAATTACACAATAGAAGTGACAAAAAAAAAATTTGATCGATCGATCTGTATTCATGTGATCTACGGATTCTGAGGAAGAAATATATACAAAAAAAGAAGTGTTTAACAGAAAGGCAGATTCGGTGCACTCAAATTTAGACTGTTATCTCTCAGAATTCGGAGAGAACGTGAACACACAAAAAAATTCTTGAATACTGATAAGTTGATACTGTAATTATTCATCTATACAGGCTATTTACATTTAACCCCAACTCTGCTAGGGTGAGATTGGCATATGCAGAATGCGTGTCATCTCTGGGAGGATCAAACTCTATTGCACTGGCTAACTCATGCTGTATTTGAGGCAAATCTGAATTGGTAGTTACAAATGATACTTGAGGATTTCTCAATACCTGTCGTGTACATAGGGAATAACGACATTCAGATTGATCGTCTGACTGAGTATCAGAGGTAGAGAGTACAGGATCAGGAGGATTGTCAGAGTCTGTCACATTAGTCTGGGTTGGAACATCATTATCATCACATACTAACTTCATGTGATCTAAATGCGATTCTTTATACTGACCAGTACTAATTTCTCTAACCTTATATTTATTACCAGTGATATGTTCAACTACTCGATAAGGACCAACAAACTTTTGATCAAGCTTTGGCATTGCAGATGTTTTGTTAAAGTTAGTCAGCATAACTCTCAAACCTACTTTGATATTGGATGGCTTTGCTCAAATGTTTGCGACTCTTGTAAATTCTGCTGTTGATTCATGAAGTGTTTCACAGATTCTTCTAAAAACACTTTGAGCTAAGCTGGTACGAGTTGCTATGAAATCATCAGGGTTGTAATTTGGTTTTGGATTAGAATATAGCAACTCATAAGGCAAACGTTTATCTACACCATACAATGCATAATGTGGAGTGTCACACTGGCTGGCACTCACTGGCGCACAGTCTCACCTCTCACGAAGGTGGCTTAACTAAATCACAATGCCACAGGGATGGTGAAGACCAATCTTACCAGTATCCAAGCACAAACGATATATGAGAAATACTTCAGAGGAACTTGCGTGACTTACTTCTCTCTCTCGGCTGGGTTAGGAAGCTGGGTTGTCATGCTGGCTTAACCCACGTCAATAGCTGACTGGAAGACGTGCAATGATGCACACAGCATGAAGGAGCAGGTGGATGACAGGAGACAGGCTGGATGATAGGCTGAGGCAGTTGACTAGCACTCACTTCCACAGTCTGGCTTACTGGCTGGCTTAATTGCAAAATCCGGGTCAACCCCTCGGAGATTGAAGCAATTAGCACACGAACTAAGCCAGGAAGCTTGAAAAGAGGCTGCAACAGGCTTGCAGGCTGGACACAGGGTGGAGGAGAGTGAGGGTAAGCGGCTACCTAGGTGGCAGGGACGGTTCACCGGTGGCCTGGTGGCTAAAGCTCCCGCTTCACACACGGAGGGCCCGGGTTCGATTCCCGGCGGGTGGAAACATTTCGACACGTTTCCTTACACCTGTTGTCCTGTTCACCTAGCAACAAATAGGTACCTGGGTGTTAGTCGACTGGTGTGGGTCGCATCCTGGGGGACAAGATTAAGGACCCAAATGGAAATAAGTTAGACAGTCCTCGATGACGCACTGACTTTCTTGGGTTATCCTGGGTGGCTAACCCTCCGGGGTTAAAAATCCGAACGAAATCTTATCTTATCTTATCTTATCTTACCTGCCGGCACCCCACAAACAATCTTCTAACGTCTGAAATACCCGTAAATCCACGCCCACACTGCTGTCACCAATTTGTCACATGGGTTCTATAACATGGATGGGGTAAAAACACTCACTTAGGCTGGTTAGTACGTATAATTATAACGGAAAGTATGGGAAGCGCCATCAGCCGCCCTGCCTCTCTCTGCTCCCTATCTCAGACTGACCCACCAGTGCCTAGCAGGTAAACGGCATTCAAAAACACGCTATGGTCAGCAGCAACGTGAATAACAGTCAGTGATTCACACAGGCGGTTGGTAGTGAGTCATCTACTGGTAACTGGTTACTGGTAACTGGTACTACTGAGACCACCAGTGACGCTTCTTGCTAGGTTGTTCCACTAGTGACGCTTCTTGCTAGGTTGTTTCACTAGTGACACTACTTGCTAGGTTGTTCCACCAGTGACGCTACTTGCTAGGTTGTTCCACCAGTGATGCTACTTGCTAGGTTGTTCCACTAGTGACGCTACTTGCTAGGTTATTCCACCAGTGATGCTACTTGCTAGGTTGTTCCACCAGTGACACCTCCTGCTAGGTTGTTCCACCAGTGATGCTACTTACTAGGTTGTTCCACCAGTGATGCTTCTTGCTTGGTTGTTCCACCAGTGACGCTACTTGCTAGGTTGTTCCACTAGTGACGCTTTCTGCTAGGTTGTTCCACCAGTGACACTACTTGCTAGGTTGTTCCACTAGGGATGCTTCCTGCTTGGTTGTTCCACTAGTGATGCTTCCTGCTAGGTTGTTCCACCAGTGACGCTACTTGCTAGGTTGTTCCACTTGCAACAACACTTGCTAGGTTGCTCCATCCTCCTATGTACGTTTTCCAGCGCATTTATATCCATTCTGTAATATGGTGACCAGAACTGTGCAGCATAATCTAAATAAGGCGTAATTGTTATTTATACTTCTTGGTATGAAGCCAAGAATTCTATTCGCTTTATTGTGAACACTTACTCACTGTTGTCTTGATTTTAGATTACTGCTAAGCAGAACTCCCAGATCTTTTTCGCACAGTGAGATCTTCATTATTGCATTAGTCTACATTAAACCGCATCTGCCAGTTCTCTAGCCACTGCATCAGTCCATCCTGCAGCGCTCTAGTGTCCTCGTCGGCAAACTTGATTATGTCGCTATTTATTCCCTCATCTATGTCCTATATGTATATTGTGAACAACAAAGGGCCCATCACTGACCGCTGTGGTGTTACTGCTTGTGACACGTCCCAACTCTGATTTCTCCCCATCTATTATCACGGTCACCAGAACCATCTATTATCGCGGTCACCAGAACCATCTACTATCATGGTCACCAGAACCATCAATTATTACGGTCACCAGAACCATCTATTATCACGGTCACCAGAACCATCTACTATCATGGTCACCAGAACCATCAATTATTACGGTCACCAGAACCATCTACTATAATTGTCACCAGAACCATCTATTATCACGGTCACCAGAACCATCTATTATTACGGTCGCCAGAACCATCTACTATCATGGTCACCAGAACCATCAATTATTACGGTCACCAGAACCATCTACTATCATGGTCACCAGAACCATCTACTATCACGGTCACCAGAACCATCAATTATTACGGTCGCCAGAACCATCTACTATCATGATCACTAGAACCGTCTCTCATGGTCACCAGAACCATCTACTGTCATGGTCACCAGAACCATCTACTATTATGGTCACCAGAACCATCTATTATCACGGTCACCAGAACCATCTACTATAATTGTCACCAGAACCATCTATTATCACGGTCACCAGAACCATCTACTATCATGGTCACCAGAACCATCTTACTATCATGGTCAGCAGAACAATCTACTGTCATGGTCACCAGAACCATCTATTATCATGGTCACCAGAACCTTCTATTATCACGGTCAGCAGAACCATCTACTATCATGGTCACCAGAACCATCTACTATCATGGTCACTTGAACTATCTATTATCACGTTCACCAGAACCATCTATTATCACGGTCACCAGACCATCTACTATCATGGTCACCAGAACCATTTAATATCATGGTCACTAGATCCATCTACTATCAGGGTCACCAGAACCATCTATTATTACGGTCGCCAGAGCCATCTATTATCACGGTCACCAGAACCATCTATCATGGTCACCAGAACCATCTGCTATCATGGTCACCAGAACCATCTACTATCATGGTCACCAGAACCATCTACTATCATGATCACCAGAACCATCTACTATCATGGTCACCAGAACCATCTACTATCATGGTCACCAGAACCATCTACTATCATGGTCACCAGAACCATCTATCATGGTCACCAGAACCATCTATCATTGTCACCAGAACCATCTACTATCATGGTCACCAGAACCATCTACTATCATGGTCACCAGAACCATCTACTATCATGGTCACCAGAACCATCTACTATCATGGTCACCAGAACCATCTACTATCATGATCACCAGAACCATCTACTATCATGGTCACCAGAACCATCTACTATCATGGTCACCAGAACCATCTACTATCATGGTCACCAGAACCATCTACTATCATGGTCACCAGAACCATCTATCATGGTCACCAGAACCATCTATCATGGTCACCAGAACCATCTACTATCATGGTCACCAGAACCATCTACTATCATGGTCACCAGAACCATCTACTATCATGGTCACCAGAACCATCTATCATGGTCACCAGAACTATCTATCATGTTCACCAGAACCATCTACTATCACAGTCACCAGAACCATCTATCATGGTCACCAGAACCATCTACTATCGTGGTCACCAGAACCATCTACTATCATGGTCACCAGAACCATCTACTATCATGTTCACCAGTACCATCTACTATCATGGTCACCAGAACCATCTACTATCATGGTCACCAGAACCATCTACTATCATGTTCACCAGAACCATCTACTATCACGGTCACAAGAACCATCTACTATCACTGTCACCAGAACCATCTATCATGTTCACGAGAACCATCTACTATCATGGTCACCAGAACCATCTACTATCACGGTCATCAGAACCATCTATCATGGTCACCAGAACCATCTACTATCATGTTCACCAGAACCATCTACTATCACGGTCACCAGAACCATCTACTATCATGTTCACCAGAACCATCTACTATCACGATCACCAGAACCATCTACTATCATGGTCACCAGAACCATCTATCATGGTCACCAGAACCATCTATCATGGTCACCAGAACCATCTAATATCATGGTCACCAGAACCATCTACTATCATAGTCTCCGGAATTTACTCTTTTTCTTTAGTGCAAAGTTGAAGTCAGTAAGCCACTAACTATTCTTGTCCAATATATCACTCTAAACAGTTGTACATGGCACATGGGTCACTAAGATCAACAAAATTTGGCAGTCATAAGTCAGGACTGTCCTTCACTTTGAATCATAAGAGTTCATTGGCTTGTGTCGATGATAGGTTCCTCTCACAGAGCATCAAGTCACTCAATATTCTTGACTTACTCAAGCCACTCGAAGCTTTTGCTGAGCCTTGTGTCCTTAATAACTGCTTGTTCTTCAGGAAGATATTTGACATAGCAACAGCAACCCAAGTGGCAGAGTACTCGGTAACTTGTATATGGAATATCTTGAAGCCCAGAGGCTGTCTGGTATTATCCCAAGCAGCAACACGTGGCTCTATTATATATATATATAGATGACATCTTGATCATCATGCCCAGACTAATAGACCAAGAAACTACAGGAAGATCTCAAATAAGTAGAATCGCCACTCAACCAAGTAGAACCATCACTGAAATTCACACTGGAGGAAAAAGTGGAAGACAAACTTCTATTGCCACAAGTGTGTCCGTATAAAAGAGAGAAGGTTGCTTATAAAGTATATCATAGATAAAGGTGACCTCATGCATATTCATCCCGGCCATGACACCAAAACAAGTTGTGGGGTGGTAACTGGATATGAAAGATGGAGCACCTTGAAGAAGAATTTTCACACAAACAATGAGTATACACTAATTTACATTTTCCGAGACACTTCATCAATTAGAGCAAGAAGAAAGCACTTTCAGTGTTCAGCACTACGAGGACGAAGAACACCATTAACACATACATAGTCACGCCAAACACCAGCATAGTCCCATGTCTCTTCATACTCTACGCAGATTCCTTGTCAACATCTAGTCTACTCTTATTACCTGTTTTCTTTTAATCTCGTCATCCATAGAATGAAATGAATTACTCATATTACTCGCGCATTCCCTAAATTTGTATGCTAGGACTAGAAGTAGTATGAAATTTTAGATTTAATTTGACCGACATTCTTTGTATAATAAACGGCTTTCTTTTGAACGTCCGGTTATAATTGTGTCGAAGTTGCAACCAAACGAAGTGCAAATCCACCTATTGTAACTTTTATGTATGTTACTAAAGAAATAATGATTTTTCGTATTCATTTTCATGTATTATTGTTGCGTTCAACACTGTAGTGTAGAGGTGTTCCAGCATCTCTGAAGCTCTGGCTTGGTGAGGTGTTCCAGCATCTCTGAAGCTCTGGCTTGGTTAATATTGTTGCGACCAACACTGTAGTGTAGAGGTGTTCCAGCATCTCTGAAGCTCTGGCTTGGTTAATATTGTTGCGACCAACACTGTAGTGTAGAGGTGTTCCAGCATCTCTGAAGCTCTGGCTTGGTTAATATTGTTGCGACCAACACTGTAGTGTAGAGGTGTTCCAGCATCTCTGAAGCTCTGGCTTGGTGAGGTGTTCCAGCATCTCTGAAGCTCTGGCTTGGTGAGGTGTTCCAGCATCTCTGAAGCTCTGGCTTGGTGAGGTGTTCCAGCATCTCTGAAGCTCTGGCTTGGTGAGGTGTTCCAGCATCTCTGAAGCTCTGGCTTGGTGAGGTGTTCCAGCATCTCTGAAGCTCTGGCTTGGTGAGGTGTTCCAGCATCTCTGAAGCTCTGACTTGGTGAGGTGTTCCAGCATCTCTGAAGCTCTGGCTTGGTGAGGTGTTCCAGTATCTCTGAAGCTCTGGCTTGGTGAGGTGTTCCAACATCTCTGAAGCTCTGGCTTGGTGAGGTGTTCCAGCATCTCTGAAGCTCTGGCTTGGTGAGGTGTTCCAGCATCTCTGAAGCTCTGGCTTGGTTGATCTAAAAATGCTAAGATACGATCAACACTAAATTACATCTTCATTAGCAGGCCCCGTCTATGCTTACATGACCACAACTACTGTGCTACAACTACTACCACCACCAACACCGCCAGTGCTGCTGCTACTACTACTACTACTACTACTACTACTACTACTACTACTACTACTACTACTACTACTACTACTACTACTACTACTACTACCACCACCAACACCACCATTGCTGCTGCTACTGCTGCTGCTGCTGCTGCTGCTGCTGCTGCTGCTACTACTACTACTACTACTACTACTACTACTACTACTACTACTACTACTACTACTACTACTACTACTATTACTACTACTACTACTACTACTGCTACTACTACTACCACTGTTGTTACCACATCGCACGTCGAAACCTATAGGAACACTGGCCTTGACTCCACTTGAACCGAAGTGCTGTACCGCAGTTTCAGGGCGTCGGCGACGATTGTAGCTAACTGCTGAAAAAGACTCACCTTACGTATGTCATAGGGCTGCCCTCGCCATAGGGCTGTAAACGGTCCATCACTTGTACAAACTCGGACAATCCTTCGGGAGCCACTACCGTGTCACCACATGGAGAAGACCCGGGCCAGGACCAGTCCTGACAAACTTACCTGGAGGGCATTCCGGGGATCAACGCCCCTGCGGCCCGGTCCACAACCAGGCCTCCCGGTGGATCTGGGCCTGATCAACGAGGCTGTTACTCCTGGCCGCACGCAATCCAACGTACAAACCACAGCCCGGCTGATCCGGCACCGTCTTTAGGTATCTGTCCAGCTCCCTCTTGAAGACAACCAGGGGTCTTCCCGTAATGCCCCTTATTGCTGGTGGGAGGCTGTTCAACAGTCTTGGGCCCGGGACACTTATTGCGTTTTCTCTTAGTGTACCAGTGACGCCCCTACTTTTCACTGGGGGTATGTTGCATCGCCTGCCAAGGTGTAGATTATGATATATCTCTCTCGCCTGCGCTATAGTGAGTACAAGTCAAGTGTTTCCAGGTGCTCCCAGTAGTTAAGGTGTTTGATGGAACTTATACGTGCAGTAAAGGTTCTCTGTACATTCTCTAGTTCTGCAGTTTCACCTGCCTTGAATGGGGGTGTTAATGTACAGCAGTATTCCAGCCTAGAGAGAATAAGTGATTTAAAAAGGATCATCATTGGCTTAACTTCTCTTGTCTTGAATGTTCTCATTATCCATCCTATCAGTTTCCTAGCAGATGTGATAGTGACATTGTTGTGGTCCTTGAAGGTGAGGTCTTCGGACATTACCACACCCAGGTCCTTCACATTACTTTTCCGCTCTATTGTGTGATTAGAGTTTGTAGTATACTCAGTTCTAGCTATTATTTCCTCCAGTTTTCCATAACGGTGTAGTTGGAATTTGTCTTCACTGAACATCATATTGTTCTCTGTTGCCCATCGGAAAACTTGGTTTATATCTTCTTGGAGCTTTGCCGTGTCCTCAATGGATGACACTCTCATGCAGATCCTAGTATCGTCTGCAAAAGATGATACAGTGCTGTGGTTTACATCTCTGTCTATGTCTGATATGAGAATAAGGAACAGGATAGGTGCGAGTACTGTGCCTTGTGGGACAGAGCTCTTCACTATGGCAGCATCTGATTTAACTCTGTTTACCACTACTCTTTGTGCGCCTTTGGTTAGAAAGTTGAAGATCCATCTGCCTACTTTGCCGGTTATCCCTTTAGCACGCATTTTGTGTGCAATTACACCATGGTCGCACTTGTCAAAGGCTTTTGCAAAGTCTGTGTATACTACAACTGCATTCTGTTTGTTTTCCAGTGCATGTAGGACCATATCATAGTGGTCTAGCAGTTGCGAAAGGCAGGAGCGACCTACTCTGAAACCATGTTGCCCTGGGTTGTGCAATTTTTGAGAGTCCAGGTAGTTTACTATCCTGCTTCTTAGAACTCTTTCAAAGATTTTTATGATGTGGGACGTTAAAGCTATTGGTCTATAGTTCTTACCTACTGCTTTGCTGCCACCTTTATGGAGTGGGGCTATATCTGTTGTTAGGTAAGACACATATGCAACAGTTAGGTATCTTTATTTCGAAACGTTTCGCCTACACAGTAGGCTTCTTCAGTCGAGTACAGAAAAGTTGATAGAAGCAGAAGATACTTGAAGACGATGTAATCAGTCCATCACCCTTAAAGTTTTGGGGTGGTCAGTCCCTCAGTCTGGAGAAGAGCATTGTTCCATAGTATGAAACAATATGGAGATGAAGTGGCAGGATGGAGCCTTATATAGCTCCAAGAAGTGAGACATAGGTCACTAGAAGAGGTAAGAACTCAGATGATGGGAGGTCAGGTCCCTCTCAGATCCAGCCGTTCTCACTAGTAGAGGTTGTCGAAGTTGATTGTAGGTCTGTTCCAAGATACCCTTGTGTTGCAGTGTCTGACAGATTGAACATTAAAATGGTATAAAATACCGACAGGTTGTTAGGTAAGACACATATGCAACAGTTAGGTATCTTTATTTCGAAACGTTTCGCCTACACAGTAGGCTTCTTCAGTCGAGTACAGAAAAGTTGATAGAAGCAGAAGATACTTGAAGACGATGTAATCAGTCCATCATCCTTAAAGTTTTGAGGTGGTCAGTCCCTCAGACCTACAATCAACTTCGACAACCTCTACTAGTGAGAACGGCTGGATTTGAGAGGGACCTGACCTCCCATCATCTGAGTTCTTACTCTCTCCACTTGGAGCTCAACTATGTAGTCGAAGCACAGAACCACATGATCACTAGCTCCCAGGGGCCTTTCATACATGATACCCTCGATGTCCGAACTACTCATGGTGAATACAAGGTCCAACCTTGCTGGTTCATCCTCTCCTCTCTCTCTGGTAGTGTTTCTAACATGTTGATGCATGAGGTTCTCCAGTACCACATCCATCATCTTGGCTCTCCATGTTTCAGGACCCCCACGGGGCTCCAGGTTTTCCCAGTCAATCTCCTTGTGATTGAAATCACCCATAACTAGTAACTTTGCTCCCCCCATGTGTGCTCTCCTGGCCACCTCGGCTAGTGTGTCGATCATTGCTCTGTTGCTCTCATCGTATTCTTCTCTTGGCCTCCTGCAGTTCTGTGGTGCGTTGTACATTACTGCAATTATCACCTTATGTCCCTCAGACTGGATTGTTCCTACTAAGTAGTCCCTTTCGCCCATGCCATCCATTCCTTCCATTTTCTCAAAACCCCACTGGTTTTTAATGAGCAGTGCAACTCCTCCTCCCCCTCTCCTCCCTCTGTCTTTCCTGAGGATTTGATATCCGGATGGAAAGATTGAATCTGTTATTATTCTGGTGAGTTTTGTTTCTGTGAGTGCTATTATGTCTGGGGATGTCTCTTTGATTCTTTCGTGCCACTCCTCATACTTGTTTGTTATTCCATCTGCATTTGTATACCACACCTTCAACTTCTTTTCTAAGACTGTGGTCTGGGAAGTATATTGGGGTTGGGAAACTGGGAGACCTGGTAAGGAACTATGGGTTGTTGCTGTGGGGGTGAAGTTTGTAATGTAGTGGGTGGGGGCATTGGATGTGGCATGGGTGTTTTGATTTAGAGTGTTTGGTTGCACTGGGGTTGACCTGGTTGGGAGGCTTCTATAGAAAGTTGTGAGGAGGCTGTATTTGATCTTCTTCCTGTGTGTGTGTGTGTGTGTGTGTGAGTGTGTGTGTGTGTGTGCGTGTGTGTGTGTGTGTGTGTGTGTGTGTGTGTGTGTGTGTGTGTGTGTGTGTGTGTGTGTGTGTGTGTGTATGTGCGTGTGTGTGTGTGTGTGTGTGTGTGTGTGTGTGTGTGTGTGTGTGTGTGTGTGTGTGTGTGTGTGTGTGTGTGGGAGTGACATGTACAGCGGTATGTGCTGGCATGGGGAGTGACATGTACAGCGGTATGTGCTGGCATGGGGAGTGACATGTACAGCGGTATGTGCTGGCATGGGGAGTGACATGTACAGCGGTATGTGCTGGCATGGGGAGTGACATGTACAGCGGTATGTGCTGGCATGGAGAGTGACATGTACAGCGGTATGTGCTGGCATGGAGAGTGACATGTACAGCAGTATGTGCTGGCATGGAGAGTGACATGTACAGCGGTATGTGCTGGCATGGGGAGTGACATGTACAGCGGTATGTGCTGGCATGGAGAGTGACATGTACAGCGGTATGTGCTGGCATGGAGAGTGACATGTACAGCGGTATGTGCTGGCATGGAGAGTGACATGTACAGCGGTATGTGCTGGCATGGGGAGTGACATGTACAGCGGTATGTGCTGGCATGGAGAGTGACATGTACAGCGGTATGTGCTGGCATGGAGAGTGACATGTACAGCGGTATGTGCTGGCATGGAGAGTGACATGTACAGCGGTATGTGCTGGCATGGAGAGTGACATGTACAGCGGTATGTGCTGGCATGGAGAGTGACATGTACAGCGGTATGTGCTGGCATGGAGAGTGACATGTACAGCGGTATGTGCTGGCATGGAGAGTGACATGTACAGCAGTATGTGCTGGCATGGAGAGTGACATGTACAGCGGTATGTGCTGGCATGGAGAGTGACATGTACAGCGGTATGTGCTGGCATGGAGAGTGACATGTACAGCAGTATGTGCTGGCATGGAGAGTGACATGTACAGCGGTATGTGCTGGCATGGAGAGTGACATGTACAGCGGTATGTGCTGGCATGGAGAGTGACATGTACAGCGGTATGTGCTGGCATGGAGAGTGACATGTACAGCGGTATGTGCTGGCATGGAGAGTGACATGTACAGCGGTATGTGCTGGCATGGAGAGTGACATGTACAGCAGTATGTGCTGGCATGGAGAGTGACATGTACAGCGGTATGTGCTGGCATGGAGAGTGACATGTACAGCGGTATGTGCTGGCATGGAGAGTGACATGTACAGCGGTATGTGCTGGCATGGAGAGTGACATGTACAGCGGTATGTGCTGGCATGGAGAGTGACATGTACAGCGGTATGTGCTGGCATGGAGAGTGACATGTACAGCGGTATGTGCTGGCATGGAGAGTGACATGTACAGCGGTATGTGCTGGCATGGAGAGTGACATGTACAGCAGTATGTGCTGGCATGGAGAGTGACATGTACAGCAGGTATGTGCTGGCATGGAGAGTGACATGTATGTGCTGGCATGGAGAGTGACAGTACAGTATATGTGCTGGCATGGAGAGTGACATGTACAGCGGTATGTGCTGGCATGGAGAGTGACATGTACAGCGGTATGTGCTGGCATGGAGAGTGACATGTACAGCGGTATGTGCTGGCATGGAGAGTGACATGTACAGCAGTATGTGCTGGCATGGAGAGTGACATGTACAGCGGTATGTGCTGGCATGGAGAGTGACATGTACAGCAGTATGTGCTGGCATGGAGAGTGACATGTACAGCAGTATGTGCTGGCATGGAGAGTGACATGTACAGCAGTATGTGCTGGCATGGAGAGTGACATGTACAGCAGTATGTGCTGGCATGGAGAGTGACATGTACAGCAGTATGTGCTGGCATGGAGAGTGACATGTACAGCGGTATGTGCTGGCATGGAGAGTGACATGTACAGCGGTATGTGCTGGCATGGAGAGTGACATGTACAGCAGTATGTGCTGGCATGGAGAGTGACATGTACAGCGGTATGTGCTGGCATGGAGAGTGACATGTACAGCGGTATGTGCTGGCATGGAGAGTGACATGTACAGCGGTATGTGCTGGCATGGAGAGTGACATGTACAGCGGTATGTGCTGGCATGGAGAGTGACATGTACAGCGGTATGTGCTGGCATGGAGAGTGACATGTACAGCGGTATGTGCTGGCATGGAGAGTGACATGTACAGCGGTATGTGCTGGCATGGAGAGTGACATGTACAGCGGTATGTGCTGGCATGGAGAGTGACATGTACAGCGGTATGTGCTGGCATGGAGAGTGACATGTACAGCGGTATGTGCTGGCATGGAGAGTGACATGTACAGCGGTATGTGCTGGCATGGAGAGTGACATGTACAGCGGTATGTGCTGGCATGGAGAGTGACATGTACAGCGGTATGTGCTGGCATGGAGAGTGACATGTACAGCGGTATGTGCTGGCATGGAGAGTGACATGTACAGCAGTATGTGCTGGCATGGAGAGTGACATGTACAGCGGTATGTGCTGGCATGGAGAGTGACATGTACAGCATGTGCTGGCATGTGACATGTACATGGAGAGTGACATGTACAGCGGTATGTGCTGGCATGGAGAGTGACATGTACAGCAGTATGTGCTGGCATGGAGAGTGACATGTACAGCAGTATGTGCTGGCATGGAGAGTGACATGTACAGCAGTATGTGCTGGCATGGAGAGTGACATGTACAGCGGTATGTGCTGGCATGGAGAGTGACATGTACAGCAGTATGTGCTGGCATGGAGAGTGACATGTACAGCGGTATGTGCTGGCATGGAGAGTGACATGTACAGCAGTATGTGCTGGCATGGAGAGTGACATGTACAGCAGTATGTGCTGGCATGGAGAGTGACATGTACAGCGGTATGTGCTGGCATGGAGAGTGACATGTACAGCAGTATGTGCTGGCATGGAGAGTGACATGTACAGCGGTATGTGCTGGCATGGAGAGTGACATGTACAGCAGTATGTGCTGGCATGGAGAGTGACATGTACAGCGGTATGTGCTGGCATGGAGAGTGACATGTACAGCGGTATGTGCTGGCATGGAGAGTGACATGTACAGCAGTATGTGCTGGCATGGAGAGTGACATGTACAGCGGTATGTGCTGGCATGGAGAGTGACATGTACAGCGGTATGTGCTGGCATGGAGAGTGACATGTACAGCAGTATGTGCTGGCATGGAGAGTGACATGTACAGCGGTATGTGCTGGCATGGAGAGTGACATGTACAGCGGTATGTGCTGGCATGGAGAGTGACATGTACAGCGGTATGTGCTGGCATGGAGAGTGACATGTACAGCGGTATGTGCTGGCATGGAGAGTGACATGTACAGTACAGCGGTATGTGCTGGCATGGAGAGTGACATGTACAGCGGTATGTGCTGGCATGGAGAGTGACATGTACAGCGGTATGTGCTGGCATGGAGAGTGACATGTACAGCAGTATGTGCTGGCATGGAGAGTGACATGTACAGCGGTATGTGCTGGCATGGAGAGTGACATGTACAGCAGTATGTGCTGGCATGGAGAGTGACATGTACAGCAGTATGTGCTGGCATGGAGAGTGACATGTACAGCGGTATGTGCTGGCATGGAGAGTGACATGTACAGCGGTATGTGCTGGCATGGAGAGTGACATGTACAGCGGTATGTGCTGGCATGGAGAGTGACATGTACAGCAGTATGTGCTGGCATGGAGAGTGACATGTACAGCAGTATGTGCTGGCATGGAGAGTGACATGTACAGCGGTATGTGCTGGCATGGAGAGTGACATGTACAGCAGTATGTGCTGGCATGGAGAGTGACATGTACAGCAGTATGTGCTGGCATGGAGAGTGACATGTACAGCAGTATGTGCTGGCATGGAGAGTGACATGTACAGCAGTATGTGCTGGCATGGAGAGTGACATGTACAGCGGTATGTGCTGGCATGGAGAGTGACATGTACAGCAGTATGTGCTGGCATGGAGAGTGACATGTACAGCGGTATGTGCTGGCATGGAGAGTGACATGTACAGCGGTATGTGCTGGCATGGAGAGTGACATGTACAGCAGTATGTGCTGGCATGGAGAGTGACATGTACAGCAGTATGTGCTGGCATGGAGAGTGACATGTACAGCGGTATGTGCTGGCATGGAGAGTGACATGTACAGCAGTATGTGCTGGCATGGAGAGTGACATGTACAGCAGTATGTGCTGGCATGGAGAGTGACATGTACAGCGGTATGTGCTGGCATGGAGAGTGACATGTACAGCGGTATGTGCTGGCATGGAGAGTGACATGTACAGCGGTATGTGCTGGCATGGAGAGTGACATGTACAGCGGTATGTGCTGGCATGGAGAGTGACATGTACAGCAGTATGTGCTGGCATGGAGAGTGACATGTACAGCAGTATGTGCTGGCATGGAGAGTGACATGTACAGCAGTATGTGCTGGCATGGAGAGTGACATGTACAGCAGTATGTGCTGGCATGGAGAGTGACATGTACAGCGGTATGTGCTGGCATGGAGAGTGACATGTACAGCAGTATGTGCTGGCATGGAGAGTGACATGTACAGCAGTATGTGCTGGCATGGAGAGTGACATGTACAGCAGTATGTGCTGGCATGGAGAGTGACATGTACAGCAGTATGTGCTGGCATGGAGAGTGACATGTACAGCGGTATGTGCTGGCATGGAGAGTGACATGTACAGCGGTATGTGCTGGCATGGAGAGTGACATGTACAGCAGTATGTGCTGGCATGGAGAGTGACATGTACAGCGGTATGTGCTGGCATGGAGAGTGACATGTACAGCAGTATGTGCTGGCATGGAGAGTGACATGTACAGCAGTATGTGCTGGCATGGAGAGTGACATGTACAGCAGTATGTGCTGGCATGGAGAGTGACATGTACAGCAGTATGTGCTGGCATGGAGAGTGACATGTACAGCAGTATGTGCTGGCATGGAGAGTGACATGTACAGCGGTATGTGCTGGCATGGAGAGTGACATGTACAGCGGTATGTGCTGGCATGGAGAGTGACATGTACAGCAGTATGTGCTGGCATGGAGAGTGACATGTACAGCGGTATGTGCTGGCATGGAGAGTGACATGTACAGCGGTATGTGCTGGCATGGAGAGTGACATGTACAGCGGTATGTGCTGGCATGGAGAGTGACATGTACAGCGGTATGTGCTGGCATGGAGAGTGACATGTACAGCGGTATGTGCTGGCATGGAGAGTGACATGTACAGCGGTATGTGCTGGCATGGAGAGTGACATGTACAGCAGTATGTGCTGGCATGGAGAGTGACATGTACAGCAGTATGTGCTGGCATGGAGAGTGACATGTACAGCAGTATGTGCTGGCATGGAGAGTGACATGTACAGCAGTATGTGCTGGCATGGAGAGTGACATGTACAGCAGTATGTGCTGGCATGGAGAGTGACATGTACAGCAGTATGTGCTGGCATGGAGAGTGACATGTACAGCAGTATGTGCTGGCATGGAGAGTGACATGTACAGCAGTATGTGCTGGCATGGAGAGTGACATGTACAGCAGTATGTGCTGGCATGGAGAGTGACATGTACAGCGGTATGTGCTGGCATGGAGAGTGACATGTACAGCGGTATGTGCTGGCATGGAGAGTGACATGTACAGCGGTATGTGCTGGCATGGAGAGTGACATGTACAGCAGTATGTGCTGGCATGGAGAGTGACATGTACAGCGGTATGTGCTGGCATGGAGAGTGACATGTACAGCAGTATGTGCTGGCATGGAGAGTGACATGTACAGCGGTATGTGCTGGCATGGAGAGTGACATGTACAGCAGTATGTGCTGGCATGGAGAGTGACATGTACAGCGGTATGTGCTGGCATGGAGAGTGACATGTACAGCGGTATGTGCTGGCATGGAGAGTGACATGTACAGCGGTATGTGCTGGCATGGAGAGTGACATGTACAGCGGTATGTGCTGGCATGGGGAGTGACATGTACAGTACAGGTATGTGCTGGCATGGAGAGTGACATGTACAGCGGTATGTGCTGGCATGGAGAGTGACATGTACAGCAGTATGTGCTGGCATGGAGAGTGACATGTACAGCAGTATGTGCTGGCATGGAGAGTGACATGTACAGCGGTATGTGCTGGCATGGAGAGTGACATGTACAGCAGTATGTGCTGGCATGGAGAGTGACATGTACAGCAGTATGTGCTGGCATGGAGAGTGACATGTACAGCGGTATGTGCTGGCATGGAGAGTGACATGTACAGCAGTATGTGCTGGCATGGAGAGTGACATGTACAGCAGTATGTGCTGGCATGGAGAGTGACATGTACAGCAGTATGTGCTGGCATGGAGAGTGACATGTACAGCGGTATGTGCTGGCATGGAGAGTGACATGTACAGCGGTATGTGCTGGCATGGAGAGTGACATGTACAGCGGTATGTGCTGGCATGGAGAGTGACATGTACAGCAGTATGTGCTGGCATGGAGAGTGACATGTACAGCAGTATGTGCTGGCATGGAGAGTGACATGTACAGCGGTATGTGCTGGCATGGAGAGTGACATGTACAGCGGTATGTGCTGGCATGGAGAGTGACATGTACAGCAGTATGTGCTGGCATGGAGAGTGACATGTACAGCGGTATGTGCTGGCATGGAGAGTGACATGTACAGCGGTATGTGCTGGCATGGAGAGTGACATGTACAGCAGTATGTGCTGGCATGGAGAGTGACATGTACAGCGGTATGTGCTGGCATGGAGAGTGACATGTACAGCGGTATGTGCTGGCATGGAGAGTGACATGTACAGCGGTATGTGCTGGCATGGAGAGTGACATGTACAGCGGTATGTGCTGGCATGGAGAGTGACATGTACAGCAGTATGTGCTGGCATGGAGAGTGACATGTACAGCAGTATGTGCTGGCATGGAGAGTGACATGTACAGCAGTATGTGCTGGCATGGAGAGTGACATGTACAGCGGTATGTGCTGGCATGGAGAGTGACATGTACAGCAGTATGTGCTGGCATGGAGAGTGACATGTACAGCAGTATGTGCTGGCATGGAGAGTGACATGTACAGCAGTATGTGCTGGCATGGAGAGTGACATGTACAGCAGTATGTGCTGGCATGGAGAGTGACATGTACAGCAGTATGTGCTGGCATGGAGAGTGACATGTACAGCGGTATGTGCTGGCATGGAGAGTGACATGTACAGCGGTATGTGCTGGCATGGAGAGTGACATGTACAGCGGTATGTGCTGGCATGGGGAGTGACATGTACAGCAGTATGTGCTGGCATGGAGAGTGACATGTACAGCAGTATGTGCTGGCATGGAGAGTGACATGTACAGCAGTATGTGCTGGCATGGAGAGTGACATGTACAGCAGTATGTGCTGGCATGGAGAGTGACATGTACAGCAGTATGTGCTGGCATGGAGAGTGACATGTACAGCATATGTGCTGGCATGGAGAGTGACATGTACAGCAGTATGTGCTGGCATGGAGAGTGACATGTACAGCAGTATGTGCTGGCATGGAGAGTGACATGTACAGCAGTATGTGCTGGCATGGAGAGTGACATGTACAGCAGTATGTGCTGGCATGGAGAGTGACATGTACAGCAGTATGTGCTGGCATGGAGAGTGACATGTACAGCAGTATGTGCTGGCATGGAGAGTGACATGTACAGCAGTATGTGCTGGCATGGAGAGTGACATGTACAGCAGTATGTGCTGGCATGGAGAGTGACATGTACAGCAGTATGTGCTGGCATGGAGAGTGACATGTACAGCAGTATGTGCTGGCATGGAGAGTGACATGTACAGCAGTATGTGCTGGCATGGAGAGTGACATGTACAGCAGTATGTGCTGGCATGGAGAGTGACATGTACAGCAGTATGTGCTGGCATGGAGAGTGACATGTACAGCGGTATGTGCTGGCATGGAGAGTGACATGTACAGCAGTATGTGCTGGCATGGAGAGTGACATGTACAGCAGTATGTGCTGGCATGGAGAGTGACATGTACAGCAGTATGTGCTGGCATGGAGAGTGACATGTACAGCAGTATGTGCTGGCATGGAGAGTGACATGTACAGCAGTATGTGCTGGCATGGAGAGTGACATGTACAGCAGTATGTGCTGGCATGGAGAGTGACATGTACAGCAGTATGTGCTGGCATGGAGAGTGACATGTACAGCAGTATGTGCTGGCATGGAGAGTGACATGTACAGCAGTATGTGCTGGCATGGAGAGTGACATGTACAGCAGTATGTGCTGGCATGGAGAGTGACATGTACAGCAGTATGTGCTGGCATGGAGAGTGACATGTACAGCAGTATGTGCTGGCATGGAGAGTGACATGTACAGCAGTATGTGCTGGCATGGAGAGTGACATGTACAGCAGTATGTGCTGGCATGGAGAGTGACATGTACAGCGGTATGTGCTGGCATGGAGAGTGACATGTACAGCAGTATGTGCTGGCATGGAGAGTGACATGTACAGCGGTATGTGCTGGCATGGAGAGTGACATGTACAGCAGTATGTGCTGGCATGGAGAGTGACATGTACAGCGGTATGTGCTGGCATGGAGAGTGACATGTACAGCAGTATGTGCTGGCATGGAGAGTGACATGTACAGCAGTATGTGCTGGCATGGAGAGTGACATGTACAGCAGTATGTGCTGGCATGGAGAGTGACATGTACAGCAGTATGTGCTGGCATGGAGAGTGACATGTACAGCAGTATGTGCTGGCATGGAGAGTGACATGTACAGCAGTATGTGCTGGCATGGAGAGTGACATGTACAGCAGTATGTGCTGGCATGGAGAGTGACATGTACAGCAGTATGTGCTGGCATGGAGAGTGACATGTACAGCAGTATGTGCTGGCATGGAGAGTGACATGTACAGCAGTATGTGCTGGCATGGAGAGTGACATGTACAGCAGTATGTGCTGGCATGGAGAGTGACATGTACAGCAGTATGTGCTGGCATGGAGAGTGACATGTACAGCAGTATGTGCTGGCATGGAGAGTGACATGTACAGCAGTATGTGCTGGCATGGAGAGTGACATGTACAGCAGTATGTGCTGGCATGGAGAGTGACATGTACAGCAGTATGTGCTGGCATGGAGAGTGACATGTACAGCAGTATGTGCTGGCATGGAGAGTGACATGTACAGCAGTATGTGCTGGCATGGAGAGTGACATGTACAGCAGTATGTGCTGGCATGGAGAGTGACATGTACAGCAGTATGTGCTGGCATGGAGAGTGACATGTCCAGCAGTATGTGCTGGCATGGAGTGACATGTGACATGCAGTATGTGCTGGCATGGAGAGTGACATGTACAGCAGTATGTGCTGGCATGGAGAGTGACATGTACAGCAGTATGTGCTGGCATGGAGAGTGACATGTACATATGTGCTGGCATGGAGAGTGACATGTACAGCAGTATGTGCTGGCATGGAGAGTGACATGTACAGCAGTATGTGCTGGCATGGAGAGTGACATGTACAGCAGTATGTGCTGGCATGGAGAGTGACATGTACAGCAGTATGTGCTGGCATGGAGAGTGACATGTACAGCAGTATGTGCTGGCATGGAGAGTGACATGTACAGCAGTATGTGCTGGCATGGAGAGTGACATGTACAGCAGTATGTGCTGGCATGGAGAGTGACATGTACAGCAGTATGTGCTGGCATGGAGAGTGACATGTACAGCAGTATGTGCTGGCATGGAGAGTGACATGTACAGCAGTATGTGCTGGCATGGAGAGTGACATGTACAGCAGTATGTGCTGGCATGGAGAGTGACATGTACAGCAGTATGTGCTGGCATGGAGAGTGACATGTACAGCAGTATGTGCTGGCATGGAGAGTGACATGTACAGCAGTATGTGCTGGCATGGAGAGTGACATGTACAGCAGTATGTGCTGGCATGGAGAGTGACATGTACAGCAGTATGTGCTGGCATGGAGAGTGACATGTACAGCAGTATGTGCTGGCATGGGGAGTGACATGTACAGCAGTATGTGCTGGCATGGAGAGTGACATGTACAGCAGTATGTGCTGGCATGGAGAGTGACATGTACAGCAGTATGTGCTGGCATGGAGAGTGACATGTACAGCAGTATGTGCTGGCATGGAGAGTGACATGTACAGCAGTATGTGCTGGCATGGAGAGTGACATGTACAGCAGTATGTGCTGGCATGGAGAGTGACATGTACAGCAGTATGTGCTGGCATGGAGAGTGACATGTACAGCAGTATGTGCTGGCATGGAGAGTGACATGTACAGCAGTATGTGCTGGCATGGAGAGTGACATGTACAGCAGTATGTGCTGGCATGGAGAGTGACATGTACAGCAGTATGTGCTGGCATGGAGAGTGACATGTACAGCAGTATGTGCTGGCATGGAGAGTGACATGTACAGCAGTATGTGCTGGCATGGAGAGTGACATGTACAGCAGTATGTGCTGGCATGGAGAGTGACATGTACAGCAGTATGTGCTGGCATGGAGAGTGACATGTACAGCAGTATGTGCTGGCATGGAGAGTGACATGTACAGCAGTATGTGCTGGCATGGAGAGTGACATGTACAGCGGTATGTGCTGGCATTGGGAGTGACATGTACAACAGTATGTGCTGACATGGGGAGTGACATGTCCAGCAGTGTAAAGAAAAACGTGAAATTCCAGTAATGTCAATAACCTCCTAAAAACTATGTCAGTCAGCGTTTGAATCATGTTTTACCTGACAATAATTAATAACGGTCCATCTTTTGTGTTTTAGTTGCCTTAAAGAATTACAAATATCAACACCTCATAACTTTATAATTTAAAAGAAATTAATATTATAATAAAAAAGAAGCGTTAAACCACAAGGGGTATACAGCGCAATTTAAAAGAAAGCAGATTAGGTAAACAGAGGTTTTAGTGTATATATCATGAAGGTAGAGAAAATGGGGATTCCTTATATGAACATTATAGCAATTTAAAAGGAGCACTGCAGAGTTCCTACTGGCAGAACCGATGACTGAAGGAACGTCTGCGTTCAACACCGAAATTTCCACAACCATTTAATCAACTACAGAAAGGCAAGACATATCGCCGGGGAAGAAGACAATACCGTAGAATCCTGGAATCATATATTATCTGTATATCAAACAATTTCAACCAGAACAACGGCGGCTTCTATAATATAGCTCAACCCCTCGCCAAGAAACTTCACTTTATCCTACATAACAACATAGACACCCACTGGTCCCGTGCAGGTCTGTCTCAGGTCCAACCTACCAAGCTTTCTCGACGGTCCCGTGCATGTCCGTCTCAAATCCAACCTACCCAGAATTCACTTGAGATGACTTAGGTTCCCTGAGATAACCTAGGTTCCCTGAGATGACCTAGGTTCCCTGAAATGACCTAGGTTCCCTTTCATCGGACGTAGACCACCTCTTAATCGTCCATCCAGATACAGATGCCCACTACAACATATCCTGGACACTTTCCACGCTCTACTTGACATACACGGAGGTAAAGTCTCTTAACATATCACTAGAGGAGCACTCGGCTATGCTGGTCAGGTTCTACTGAAAATTATATATTCTCAGTCAGTTTATTAGCATTATATATAATTTTGAAGTTAATCAAAATGCTCGCTGCAGTGACACTGCTGGGCAGTGTATTCCCCACGTCAATAACCTTATTGCTATTCCGGTGTTTTTCCACTTCCTCTCGAAAGCTGAGTTAATCCAGCTTGATAGTACATACATTGTGAAGTCACTGCTTCCAGAATTCCAGTTCTTGAAATGAACGTCATCTAATGTGTAAAAAAAAATACCTATAAACTTACTAAACTATAATTTATGTAATGTCCTTAATTAAATACATATATATAACGTTTATTACATATTAAATACATATATATAACGTTTATGTCTATATGTATTCAAGTGTCGCCCATTTCTGTATAAACAATAATAATATAATAATAATATCTTTATTTCTACAAGTACATGTACAAGGTATACAGTCCTAGCTGACATCAATGACATACTACTATATACAAAGCCCCCTGTTATGCTCTCAGAGCATTTCCGGCAAATTAGGTTAGTTTTGTCCCAGGATGCGACCCACACCAGTCGACTAACACCCAGGTACCCATTTTATTGATGCGTGAATATATACAACCAGTGCAAAAAAACACTTCCAATGTTTCTACCCTCGCCGGGTAATGTATCGTGTAGCAATAAACTTGAATTTGAATATATATTCAGTGGTGGTCATTGGTCTTTAAAACTAATAAACCAACCAATCCACCATGCACTGCTCTTTGTGGTGTATGCGGAGAAAGTACTCAAGAGAGATACCCAGAGAAGATATGTGGAGAAAGTAAGGAGGGAGGAGTTCACTAGCCTTAGAGGGAGAGAGCTGTGAGCTGAGGTCAGTAGTCTCCAGTGACGCTGTTGTTTGTTTTGTGGAGGAAAACAAAATAACGAGAACGTGGTCTACAAAGCTTGTATTTCTGTAGCTCTGAAAGCAATCTTAAATGGTGTATAACTTGTAAAATGTGTAGTTTAGTACCAGCTGACCTAAACCTATAGTCACTAGCCGTAAAACCTGTTTCTATATCCACTGACAAAGAAACAAACGTTATACAACATGTGTTTATTTAGACAGCGTTTCGCTCTGTGTAGAAGTTTATCAGGTCTTGCATAATAAAGCTCTACACAGAGCGAAATGTTGTCCAAATAAAAGCTTTTTCTGTCATGTGTGTCTTCTCTGCTGTGATTCAGCAGCAGCCTGTGTACAGAAACTGGACTTCGCAACACCTTTACTCTCAAATTTATACACATTTGTACTGTATTAATGTAAACACAGCATGTTCTTCAGAGATAAAACACGATCCTGTAAAACACATTTGCAAAACTTGGGTATCTTTAAGAGATGTTTCGCCCCCTCAGGGGCTCTAGCAATCTAATGCCGAAGCATGAGAATTGAGACCTATATAAGAAACTGAAAAAGCAGTGGTGTGGAGTAGAAGTAGTGGTGGCCATATAACCCAGAGCTGAGCTTGCTAGGAGTGATGTATCTTAAATTGATGGTTGTGGAAGTAGTGGTTAGGTTTCATGTTCAGGTGAAGGAGGAACTATTGAATAGTCTACCTGGAATATATAGAGCATGGGAAGATAGAAGAGGAGTAAAGTCTAACACACAGAATGCCCAGTCTACAACAACTGACCCAAAAATAAGCAGATACCCACTGGAAAAAACACAGGAAACAAAAACAACAGCTAGTTCTGTCCCCAGCCTTAGGGCTGACCCAGACCCAGCCCCCAGCCATTGTGAAAATCCGGCCTCTGGTGGCCTGGTGGCTAACGCTCTCGCTTCACACGGCGAGGGCCTGGGTTCGTTTCCCAGCCAGAGTAGAAACATTGGACGTGTTTCTTTCCACCTGTTGTCTATGTTCCCCATCAGTAAAATGGGTACCTGGGTGTTAGTCGACTGGTGTGGGTCGCATCCCGGGACACTGACCTAATTTGCCCGAAATGCAGAGCATAACAAGGGAGTTTCTATATAGTAGTATGTCATTGATGTCAGCTAGGACTGTATACCTTGTACATGTACTTGTAGTAAATAAAGATATTATTATTATTATTATTATTATTATTATTATTATTATTTAGTTAAAGACTCCTCCACAGTCACCAACGCCATAGCCCCTAGTACAGATGTATTAGGGGAGTCCTCTGCCAGGAAAAATGTTGGTTCCATGACAACAGATGGTGGTGTCTTGGGTTTGGCTATGGAGGACTGTAGTGCAGCTCTAGGGCCGGCACAGATTAGGAATACATCCAGCACGGTGCAAATCCTATGTTTGGGGCATCTGTAAACACGGAATATCAGGGAAAACGAATGGGGCATACAACTTTGAGTATCCCAAAAAATGCCGTGACCTCCTGTCTAAGGGAGTGTGTCGTTCTACCTCCTGAAAATATTTCCAATTGCGCTGCATATCATCTAAAAGGGACCAGGAGGCACATACCCCGTACAACACATCATAGTAGCTATGTTAGCTATGACAACACCCCCAAGTGATTTTCTAGTGCAGTGGTTCCCAAACTGGGGGTAAATTACCCCCTGGGGGTAATTTAACCATTTTTGGGGGGTAATGGAGGGGTGACAGAAAAAAAGTTATGAATTCTGAAAATCAAGAAAACAATGTGGTACCCGGTATGAGGATTATTGTTAACTTTGTCTTAGTATATAAAGTTGTAAAGTAAACCTATTATAAGTAAGTAATAAAGTTAAACCAAATAACAATAAACATCAAAAACTAATATACAGTATTAGAAAAGAAGAAATATATAGCTAAGTGTGTGGAAACCCAAAAGTATTTTGACAAGTATGCTTCAGGACAAAAGTCACTCAGTAGCCCAGATCGACCTGTCCAGTACGCGTCACTCACTTCCTGAGGCTGCCTCTATTTCACACTGTCAGTTTATCTGTGAGCATCTGCCGAGGTAGACATAAGCTGGTATGTATGTGTACTGCCCTGTGCAGTATATAGTTAGTATTTACCCACTGTTACTGTGAATTTGTAGCTATTATTAATTTTATATATAATGTATGTGTGGTTCTTACGTTTTCAATGGTTTTGCTAGGATTAGCAGAGTATGCGAGGCTGTATACGTTCACGTTTAGCCATATATATCAATAACAACAACATTTTGTGAAAGGGGTAACATGCTTTATGTGGCATGTTAAATTGGGTAACAAGCTGAAAAAGTGTGGGAACCACTGTTCTAGTGGTAGGAAACGAAGAAAGAAAACGGAAAGAGATAACCAAAATAGTCCACCACCTTGGAGCCTTGTTGGACTGGAGGCACAGCCAGTGGCGCCTCCGGACTCACAGCTACTGATACCAACAACAAAATCCCCCCAACAAACATGCAACACAACCTCATTTATATTTGCTAATATACAGGGCCTTAAGCCATCCACCAACAATAATATACCTTTCATTAGTGGACTTCTAGGGGAGTCAAATTCACTGTTTGCAGCCGTCACAGAGACTCACGCAAAAGATTACTTTGACAATGAAATGTGGATACCTGGATACAACCTTTTCAGATGAGACAGAAAGAACAGGCAACAAGGGGGGGTTGGCCTGTATGTCAAAGAGTCGCTCATTTGCACAGAGATACTGAACACCACAAATGATGTAGCTGAAGTTCTGACAATAAAAATCGAGAACCAAAACTGTCAAAGACTGACTCCTGTCTGGATAACTTTCCAGCCCCATCCCCAAACATGGTTGTCTAGGGCAATTGGTGTAAATTGCTGGCTAGACAGATACTGCAAGGAACTTGCAATCCCATTCATTGACAACTGGAACAACTTTTATGGTAAACATGATATGTATGCAAGGGATGGGGTACATCTCTCTGGGGCTGGGGTGGTAGCACTTGCAAACTCAATTGAGAAGGCCATTGGTGAAATGTCTATGATTTTAAACTGATAGAAGATAGAGGTATGGGTGTGTGTGGGAAACAAGCAGGTTGCAACAGTAGGGTTGGAAACAGTAAATGTATAAAAGGCATTCAGCATGAAGTTATAAATAAAGACAATAGATCAGGTCAGCAAACAAAGGGGGACAGCAGAGGGCAGCAAGGGACTAGCTCCCTTAAGGTTTACTATACTAATAGCAGGAGTGTAAGAAATAAGATAGATGAGCTAATATTAATTGCAAGTGCAGGAAACATAGACATTATTGCTATAACAGAGACCTGGCTCAATCTGAAAGATAGAGAGATGCCCTCTGAATGTTACATACAAGGCTATAAATTATTCCACACTGACAGGGTCAACAGGAAGGGTGGTGGAGTAGCGATGTATGTCAGAGACAATTTAAATTGTTGTGTTAGACAAGATATAAAATTAGAAGCGTCGGCCACTGAATCTGTTTGGTTACAGCTTCTCGAGGGCCGAGAAAAACTAATTTTGGGTGTGATTTACAGGGCCCCAAATCTTGATAGGGAGTGCAGTAAACTTCTATGGGACGAAATTCGTAAGGCATCTACATACGAAAATGTGCTAATGGGAGATTTCAACTATAGACAGATTGACTGGAACAATTTGACAGTAATTTAGAGTCAGGTGACTTTCTTGATACAATCCAGGATTGTTTTTTAAAACAGTTTGTGACATAGCCAACTAGGGGAAATAACCTCCTTAACATGGTTCTTGCCAGTAGGGAAACACTAATTAATAATCTTGAGGTTAATGATGAGCTTGGGGAAAGTGATCACAAATCACTCAGTTTTAATATATCATGGAATTCCCCAAATAATGGCAATCAAGTCTCCGTCCCTGACTTTTGCTTGGCTGATTTCATAGGGCTGAAAAATTACTTAGGTGGGCTGAACTGGAATGACCTGACTAAGGGTCAGGTAGGTGGTGATGGTTGCCGATATGACGCTTCCCAGGGCATAGTTCTAGCTGCTCAGTCAAATTATGTTCCAAATAGGGAAATCAGATCAAACAAAAATGATCCTAAATGGATGAACAATAGATTAAAATATCTGATTGGTCAAAAGAGAGGCATATATAGGCAAATCAAAAGAGGAGAGGGGCAATTAAGAAATCGATATATTCAGTTAAAGACAGAAATAAAAAAGGGAATTAGAAAAGCAAAAAGAGATTATGAGGTTAAAGTTGCAAGAGAATCCAAGACTAACCCAAAAGGATTCTTTCAGGTATACAGAAGTAAGATCAGGGACAAGATAGGCCAACTCAAAAGTTCCTCGGGTCAGCTCACTGACAGTGATAAGGAAATGTGTAGAATTTTTAACACATACTTCCTCTCAGTTTTTACACAGGAGGATACCATCGATATTCCAGTAATGATAAATTATGTAGAACAGGACGATAATAAACTGTGCACGATTAGGGTCACAAGTGACATGGTCCTTAGGCAAATAGATAAATTAAAGCCTAACAAATCCCCAGGCCCTGATGAACTGTATGCAAGGGTTCTAAAGGAATGTAAAGAGGAGCTTAGCAAACCTTTGGCTAATCTTTTCAACATATCACTACAAACTGGCATGGTGCCAGATAAGTGGAAAATTGCAAATGTGATACCTATTTTCAAAGCAGGTGACAGGTCCTTAGCTTCGAACTATAGACCAATAAGCCTAACCTACATAGTGGGAAAATTTATGGAATCAATAATTGCCGAGGCAGTTCGTAGCCACCTTGAAAAGCATAAATTAATCAACGAATCTCAGCATGGTTTTACAAAGGGGCGTTCCTGCCTTACGAATTTATTAATTTTTTTCACTAAGATATTTGAGGAGGTAGATCATGGTAATGAATATGATATTGTGTATATGGACTTCAGTAAGGGTTTTGACAGGGTCCCACATCAGAGACTATTGAGGAAAATTAAGGCACATGGAATAGGAGGAGAAATTTTTTCCTGGATAGAGGCATGGTTGACAAATAGGCAGCAGAGAGTTTGCATAAATGGGGAGAAAACAGAGTGGGGAAGCGTCACGAGCGGTGGAAATAAATGGTATAAAATACCGACACAATGGAAATATAAACACATTTGCAGTATAATGTGATCCTTTATTGACTACGTTTCGCCCACACAGTAGGCTTTTTCAAGTCACAAACAGATCTACCTGGAGTGGAAGGGACGCAAGTATTTACAGTCAGGTTCAGAATGCTGAGGTCAGGTGGAGAATGCTGCATCTGATTATGTACCGAGTGGGGTTATAGAGTCTAAAATCTTGGGTAGCTTGGAAAGGAGATTGGATAAGTTTGTGAGCAGACCTTCTACAGTGTTCTTCCATTCCTGTGTTCTTATGTGGGATAGCGATGAAGAAGTTTCTTGGCAAGTGGTTCAGCTATGTTATAGAAGCCACTATTCTATTTGAAGTTGTCGGATATAGAAATAAGTGATGATTCCAGGATTCTTCGGTATTGAGTGTTGTCTTCTGTGGCGATAAGTCTTGAGTTTCTGTAGTTTATCAAGTGGTTGTGTGAATTACGGTGTTGTACACAGGCATTCCTTGTGTCGTCAGACCTGCTTGCGTATTGGTGTTCTGAAATACGTGTTTGGAGGTCCCTTGATGTTTAGCCCACGTATAATTTGTTGCAGTCATTACAAGGGACTATGTATACCCTGCAGAGGGTGGAAGCTTGTCCTGTCTATCACTGGTAATGTCCTTGATGGTCGTGGTTGTGGAGGTAGATACTTGGAATGAGGTATTGGAAAAGATGTTGGAAACGTGTTTGGCAATGGAGTTGGTGGGGAGGACTATGTATCTCTTCTCGGCAGTGTCTTCTCTGGGTGTGTTGAAGATGTTTAATGCCCGTCGTCTGCAGTCTCTGATGAAGTGACGAGGATAGTGGAGTTTAGAAAATACTTGTTCAATTATCGTGCATTCTTCTTCAAGAAACTCATTGCTGCAGATTCTGAGTGCACGCAGGAAGAAGCCTATAATTACACCACGTTTAGTTTTGGTGTCGTGGTGAGAGTAGAAGTGGAGAAGATCGTTTTGGTTGGTGGGTTTTCGATAGACTTTAAAACGAAGTTCGTGGTCAGCCTTGCAGAGCATAACATCAAGGAAAGGAAGAGTGTTGTCGACTTCTTCTTCAAGTGTGAACTGGATTGAAGGCTCGACCTGGTTGAGCTTGTCTTGGAGAGCTTGAACGTTGAAGCGTTTAGGAGTTATGAGGAGAATGTCGTCAACATAACGGAGCCAGGTGACAGACGAAGGAATAATGGTGGAGAAACGTTCGGCTTCTAGATGTTCCATGTATAGGTTCGCCAGGACCGCACTGAGTGGCGAACCCATGGGTAGTCCAAAAGTCTGCTGAAAGAGGTGATTTTCGAAAGAGAAACACGTAAAGCCAACACATAGTTCAACAAGGTCGATGAAATCGCTGGCTGGAATGGGAAGATCAAGTGAATCGTCAACATCAGGAACAAGAAACTTTCCAGCCTTGACGTGACTTCCCTATTCACCAAAGTACCTACTACACAAGCCATCGATCTCTTGCGCAGGAAAATTGACGATTCACTTGATGTTCCCATTCCAGCCAGCGATTTCATCGACCTTGTTGAACTATGTGTTGGCTTTACGTGTTTCTCTTTCGAAAATCACCTCTTTCAGCAGACTTTTGGACTACCCATGGGTTCGCCACTCAGTGCAGTCCTGGCGAACCTATACATGGAACATCTAGAAGCCGAACGTTTCTCCACCATTATTCCTTCGTCTGTCACCTGGTTCTGTTATGTTGACGACATTCTCCTCATAACTCCTAAACGCTTCAACGTTCAAGCTCTCCAAGACAAGCTCAACCAGGTCGAGCCTTCAATCCAGTTCACACTTGAAGAAGTCGACAACACTCTTCCTTTCCTTGATGTTATGCTCTGCAAGGCTGACCACGAACTTCGTTTTAAAGTCTATCGAAAACCCCCCAACCAAAACGATCTTCTCCACTTCTACTGTCACCACGACACCAAAACTAAACGTGGTGTAATTATAGGCTTCTTCCTGCGTGCACTCAGAATCTGCAGCAATGAGTTTCTTGAAGAAGAATGCACGATAATTGAACAAGTATTTTCTAAACTCCACTATCCTCGTCACTTCATCAGAGACTGCAGACGACGGGCATTAAACATCTTCAACACACCCAGAGAAGACACTGCCGAGAAGAGATACATAGTCCTCCCCACCAACTCCATTGCCAAACACGTTTCCAACATCTTTTCCATTAACTCATTCCAAGTATCTACCTCCACAACCACGACCATCAAGGACATTACCAGTGATAGACAGGACAAGCTTCCACCCTCTGCAGGGGTATACATAGTCCCTTGTAATGACTGCAACAAATTATACGTGGGCTAAACATCAAGGGACCTCCAAACACGTATTTCAGAACACCAATACGCAAGCAGGTCTGACGACACAAGGAATGCCTGTGTACAACACCGTAATTCACACAACCACTTGATAAACTACAGAAACTCAAGACTTATCGCCACAGAAGACAACACTCAATACCGAAGAATCCTGGAATCATCACTTATTTCTATATCCGACAACTTCAACCAGAATAGTGGCTTCTATAACATAGCTGAACCACTTGCCAAGAAACTTCTTCATCGCTATCCCACATAAGAACACAGGAATGGAAGAACACTGTAGAAGGTCTGCTCACAAACTTATCCAATCTCCTTTCCAAGCTACCCAAGATTTTAGACTCTATAACCCCACTCGGTACATCATCAGATGCAGCATTCTCCACCTGACCTCCGCATTCTGAACCTGACTATAAATACTCGCGTCCCTTCCACTCCAGGTAGATCTGTTTGTGACTTGAAAAAGCCCACTGTGTGGGCGAAACGTAGTCAATAAAGGATCACATTATACTGCATATGTGTTTATATTTCCTTTCCGTCACGAGCGGTGTTCCACAGGGGTCAGTGTTGGGCCCCCTGCTGTTCACAATCTACATAAACGACATAGATGAGGGCATAAAGAGCGACATCAGCAAGTTTGCCGATGACACCAAAATAGGCCGTCGAATTCATTCTGACGAGGACATTAGAGCACTTCAGGAAGATTTGAATAGACTGATGCAGTGGTCGGAAAAGTGGCAGATGCAGTTTAAAATAGACAAATGCAAAGTTCTAAATGTTGGACAGGACAAAAACCATGCCACATATAAACTAAATAATGTAGATCTTAATATTACGGATTGCGAAAAAGATTTAGGAATTCTGGTTAGCAGTAATCTGAAACCAAGACAACAGTGCATAAGTGTTTGCAATAAAGCTAATAGAATCCTTGGCTTCATATCAAGAAGCATGAATAATAGGAGTCCTCAGGTTGTTCTTCAACTCTATACATCCTTGGTTAGGCCTCATTTAGATTATGCTGCACAGTTTTGGTCACCGTATTACAGAATGGATATAAATGCTCTGGAAAATGTACAAAGGAGGATGACAAAGTTGATCCCATGTATCAGAAACCTTCCCTATGAGGATAGACTAAGGGCCCTGAATCTGCACTCTGTAGAAAGACGTAGAATTAGGGGGGATATGACTGAGGTGTATAAACGGAAGACAGGAATAAATAAAGGGGATGTAAATAGTGTGCTGAAAATATCTAGCGTAGACAGGACTCGCAGCAATGGTTTTAAGTTGGAAAAATTCAGATTCAGGAAGGATATAGGAAAGTACTGGTTTGGTAATAGAGTTGTGGATGAGTGGAACAAATTCCCAAGTACAGTTATAGAGGCCAGAACGTTGTGTAGCTTTAAAAGTAGGTTGGATAAATACATGAGTGGATGTGGGTGGGTGTGAGTTGGACCTGATAGCTTGTGCTACCAGGTCGGTTGCCGTGTTCCTCCCTTAAGTCAATGTGACCTGACCTAACTAGGTTGGGTGCATTGGCTTAAGCCAGTAGGAGACTTGGACCTGCCTCGCATGGGCCAGTAGGCCTGATGCAGTGTTCCTTCTTTCTTATGTTATTATGTTCTAATTGCGATGTTGTACACAGGCATTCCTTGTATCGTCAGTCCTGCTTGCATATTGGTGTTCTGAAATACGTGTTTGGAGGTCTCTTGATGAATCGCCCACGTATAATTTGTTGCAGTCATTTCAAGGGATTATGTATACTCCTGCAGAGGATGGAAGCTTGTCCTGTCTACTACTGGTGATGTCCTTGATGGTCGTGGTTGTGGAGGTAAATACTTGGAATGATGTATTGGAAAAGATGTTGGAAACATGTTTGGCAATGGAGTTTGTGGGGAGGGCTATGTATCTCTTCTCGGCAGTGTCTTCTCTGGGTGTGTTGAAGATGTTTAATGCCCGCCGTCTGCAGTCTCTGATGAAGTGACGAGGATAGTGGAGTTTAGAAAATACTTGTTCAATTATAGTGCATTCTTCCTCAAGGAACTCATTGCTGCAAATTCTGAGTGCACGCAGGAAGAAGCCTATAATTACAACACATTTAGTTTTGGTGTCGTGGTGAGAGTAGAAGTGGAGAAGATCGTTTTGGTTGGTTGGTTTTCGACAGACTTTAAATCGAAGTTCATGGTCAGTTTTGCAGAGAAGAACATCAAGGAAAGGAAGAGTGTTGTCGACTTCTTCTTCTAGTGTGAACTGGATTGAAGGCTCGACCTGGTTGAGCTTGTCTTGGAGAGCTTGAACGTTGAAGCGTTTAGGAGTTATGAGGAGAATGTCGTCAACATAACGGAGCCAGGTGACAGTCGAAGGAATAATGGTGGAGAAACGCTCGGCTTTCAGATGTTCCATGTATAAGTTCGCCAGGACGGCACTGAGTGGCGAGCCCATGGGTAGAAAAAAAGTCTGCTGAAAGAGGTGATTTTCGAAAGAGAAACACGTAAAGCCGACACATAGTTCAACGAGGTCGATGAAATCGCTGACTGGAATAGGAAGATCAAGTGAATCGTCAATTTTTCTGCGCAGGAGATCGATGGCTTGTGTAGTAGGTACTTTGGTGAATAGGGTAGATCATCAAATGCAGCATTCTCCACCTGACCTCAACATTCTGAACCTGACTATAAATACTCCCGTACCTTCCACCCCAGGTAAGATGGGTCATCGCAAGATTGAGACCCGTGCCAGGACTACGGTCTTGGCGAACATTATACATACTTATACATACACCCCAGGTAGATCTGTTTGTGACTTGAAAAAACCCACTGTGTGGGCGAAACGTTGTCAGTAAAGGATCACATTAAACTGCATATGTGTTTATGTTTCCATTGTGTCGGTATTTTATACCATTTATTTTCATCTTCACTCTGTCCTTGGCTAGGAAGTTATGATTTTTACTCTGTCCTTGGCTAGGAAGTTATGATCTTCACTCTGTCCTTGGCTAGGAAGTTATGATCTTCGCTATGTCCTTGGCTAGGAAGTTATGATTTTTACTCTGTCCTTGGCTAGAAAGTTATGATCTTCACTCTGTCCTTGGCTAGGAAGTTATGATCTTCGCTATGTCCTTGGCTAGGAAGTTATGATTTTTACTCTGTCCTTGGCTAGAAAGTTATGATCTTCACTCTGTCCTTGGCTAGGAAGTTATGATCTTCACTCTGTCCTTGGCAAGGAGGTTATGATCTTCACTCTGTCCTTGACTAGGAAGTTATGATTTTTACTCTGTCCTTGGCTAGGAGGTTATGATCTTCACTCTGTCCTTGGCTAGGAAGTTATGATTTTTACTCTGTCCTTGGCTAGGAAGTTATGATCTTCACTCTGTCCTTGGCTAGGAAGATATGATCTTCGCTATGTCCTTGGCTAGGAAGTTATGATCTTCACTCTGTCCTTGGCTAGGAAGTTATGATCTTCACTCTGTCCTTGGCAAGGAGGTTATGATCTTCACTCTGTCCTTGACTAGGAAGTTATGATCTTCACTCTGTCCTTGGCTAGGAAGTTATGATCTTCACTCTGTCCTTGGCTAGGAAGTTATGATCTTCACTCTGTCCTTGGCAAGGAGTTTATGATCTTCACTCTGTCCTTGACTAGGAAGTTATGATCTTCACTCTGTCCTTGGCTAGGAAGTTATGATCTTCACTCTGTCCTTGGCTAGGAAGTTATGATCTTCACTCTGTCCTTGGCAAGGAGGTTATGATCTTCACTCTGTCCTTGGCAAGGAGGTTATGATCTTCACTCTGTCCTTGGCTAGGAGGTTATGATCTTCACTCTGTCCTTGGCTAGGAGGTTATGATCTTCACTCTGTCCTTGGCAAGGAGGTTATGATCTTCACTCTGTCCTTGGCTAGGAGGTTATGATCTTCACTCTGTCCTTGGCTAGGAGGTTATGATCTTCACTCTGTCCTTGGCAAGGAGGTTATGATCTTCACTCTGTCCTTGGCTAGGAGGTTATGATCTTCACTCTGTCCTTGGCAAGGAGGTTATGATCTTCACTCTGTCCTTGGCAAGGAGGTTATGATCTTCACTCTGTCCTTGGCTAGGAGGTTATGATCTTCACTCTGTCCTTGGCAAGGAGGTTAAGATCTTCACTCTGTCCTTGGCTAGGAGGTTATGATCTTCACTCTGTCCTTGGCAAGGAGGTTATGATCTTCACTCTGTCCTTGGCAAGGAGGTTATGATCTTCACTCTGTCCTTGGCAAGGAGGTTATGATCTTCACTCTGTCCTTGGCTAGGAGGTTATGATCTTCACTCTGTCCTTGGCAAGGAGGTTATGATCTTCACTCTGTCCTTGGCTAGGAGGTTATGATCTTCACTCTGTCCTTGGCTAGGAGGTTATGATCTTCACTCTGTCCTTGGCTAGGAGGTTATGATCTTCACTCTGTCCTTGGCAAGGAGGTTATGATCTTCACTCTGTCCTTGGCTAGGAGGTTATGATCTTCACTCTGTCCTTGGCTAGGAGGTTATGATCTTCACTTTGTCCTTGGCAAGGAGGTTATGATCTTCACTCTGTCCTTGGCAAGGAGGTTATGATCTTCACTCTGTCCTTGGCAAGGAGGTTATGATCTTCACTCTGTCCTTGGCTAGGAGGTTATGATCTTCACTCTGTCCTTGGCAAGGAGGTTATGATCTTCACTCTGTCCTTGGCTAGGAGGTTATGATCTTCACTCTGTCCTTGGCTAGGACGTTATGATCTTCACTCTGTCCTTGGCAAGGAGGTTATGATCTTCACTCTGTCCTTGGCTAGGAGGTTATGATCTTCACTCTGTCCTTGGCTAGGAGGTTATGATCTTCGCTCTGTCCTTGGCTAGGAGGTTATGATCTTCGCTATGTCCTTGGAGGTTAACCACGCCCTCAGCAGATGACAGCCTCATGCAGATCCAAGTATCAGCAAAGGATGATACGGCGCTGTGATGTATATCTCTGTCTATGTCTGATATGAGGATGAGGAATAAGATGGGGGCGAGTACTGTGCCTTGTGGAACAGAGCTCTTCACTATGGCAGCCTCCGATTTAACTCTGTTGACCACTACTCTTTGTGTTCGATTTGTTAGGAAGTTGAAGATCCATCTCCTCACTTTCCCAGTTATTCCTTTAGAACGTATTTTATGGGCTATTACGCCATGATCGCATTTGTCAAATGCTTTTGCAAAGTCTGTGTATATTACATCTGCATTCTCATTTTCTTCCAGTGCATCCAAGGCCATATCATAGTGATCCAGTAGTTGTGAGAGGCAGGAGCGACCTGCCCTGAACCCATGTTGCCCTGGATTGTGCAGATTTTGGGAATCCAGGTGATTTGCAACCCTGCTTCTTAGCACTCTTTCAAAGATTTTTATGATGTGGGACGTCAGAGCTATTGGTCTATAGTTCTTAGCTAATGCTTTGCTGCCGCCTTTTTGGAGTGGGGCTATATCCGTCGTTTTAAGTGACTGTGGAATTTCACCCATGTCCAAGCTCCTCCTCCATAGTGTACTTAGGGCACGCGAGAGGGGTTTCTTGCAATTCTTAATGAAAACAGAGTTCCACGAGTTTGGGCCTGGGGCTGAGTGCATGGGCATGTTGCCAATGGCTTTTTCGAAATCTATCAGAGTTAGGGTAATGTCGGAAATCTGGCATACATTTATGGAGTTTTGAGGCTTATTCATGAAGAAATCATTTGGGTCGTCGATCCTCAGACCGATTAGTGGTTCACTAAACACAGACTCATTTCCTTGTTGTCATCTGTGTAAGTCCCATTCTGTCTGAGTAAGGGCCCGGTACTAGATGTGGTATTTGCCTTGTTTTTGGCATATGAAAAGAAATATTTCTAATTTCTTTCAATTTCACTAATAGCTTTAAGCTCCTCCTGTCTCTCCTGGTTCCTGTAAGAGTCATTTAACTTAAGTTCGATAGTTTCCACCTCCCTGGTCAGCGCCTCCTTTCGTGTATCAGATATTCTAGCACTCCTGAGGAGCTCAGTGACTCTTCGTCGTCTTTTGTAGAGGGAGCGTCTTTCTCTCTCCAGTTTTCTCCTGCTCTTCTTCTTTCTTAGGGGAATATGCCTAGAACATGCTTCAGCTGCCAGGAAGTTGATCCTTTCAAGGCACTGGTTTGGATCCATGTCATTTAAGATATCTTCCTAACATGTTTCGTTTAGGACATGGTTTACCTGGTCCCAGTTGATGTTCTTGTTGTTGAAGTTGTATTTTGTGAAGACACCTTCACAGGTACATGCATTCTGCTGATCAGGACCCCTATGCATGTACGTCTGGACTTCGATTAGGTTGTGATCGGAATTAGTTGTTTTTGATATTCTTATGTCTCTTATCAGGTCCTCATTACTTATGAAGATAAGGTCAAGTGTGTTTTCTAGTCTTGTTAGCTCAACTATCTGCTGGCTTAAGGTGTGTTTTTCGCAGAGACTTAGTAGCTCATGTGTGTGTGACCTTTCATCTGCGCTACCTCCGGGGATTGTTTCAGCTATAACATTATTTGCTACATTCTTCCATTTTGTATGCCTTAGGTTGAAATCACCAAGCAGTAAGATGGTTGGGGATGGAGCTGGAAGGTTTTCCAGACAGCAATCAATTTTCAGTAGCTGTTCCTTGAACTGTTGGGAGGTTGCATCTGGTGGCTTATATACAACCACAATGACTAGGTTTTGGTTCTCGATCTTTATTGATAGAACTTCAACCACCTCATTTGTGGTGTTCAGCAACTAAAATTGATCCGCACAAGAGATTGAATTATATCAGTATATATAATGTTTCATTACGACTTCCCATGTGTACATTATATACTGAAGATCCCCTAGACTCGTGCCATATATACTGTAGAAATCCCACGGATCATCTTAATAGCAGGGTAGTGGTCACAGTGAAGAGTAGTGGTCGCAGTGCAGGGTAGTGGTCACAGTGAAGAGTAGTGGTCGCAGTGCAGGGTAGTGGTCAAAGTGCAGAGTAGTGGTCACAGTGCAGGGTAGTGGTCAAAGGGTAGGGTAGTGGTCACAGTGCAAGAGTAGTGGTCACAGTGCAGGGTAGTGGTCACAGTGAAGAGTAGTGGTCGCAGTGCAGGGTAGTGGTCACAGTGAAGAGTAGTGGTCGCAGTGCAGGGTAGTGGTCAAAGTGCAGAGTAGTGGTCGCAGTGCAGGGTAGTGGTCACAGTGAAGAGTAGTGGTCGCAGTGCAGGGTAGTGGTCACAGTGAAGAGTAGTGGTCGCAGTGCAGGGTAGTGGTCACAGTGAAGAGTAGTGGTCGCAGTGCAGGGTAGTGGTCACAGTGAAGAGTAGTGGTCGCAGTGCAGGGTAGTGGTCAAAGTGCAGAGTAGTGGTCGCAGTGCAGGGTAGTGGTCACAGTGAAGAGTAGTGGTCGCAGTGCAGGGTAGTGGTCACAGTGCAGGGTAGTCGTCACAGTGCAGGGTAGTGGTCAGTGCAGGGTAGTGGTCAATGCAGGGTAGTGGTCACAGTGAAGGGTAGTGGTCACAGTGCAGGGCAGTGGTCACAGTGCAGAGTAGTGGTCAGTGCAGGGTAGTGGTCACAGTGCAGAGTAGTGGTCACAGTGCAGGGTAGTGGTCAAAGGGTAGGGTAGTAGTGGTCAAAGGGTAGAGTAGTGGACAAAGGGTAGGGTAGTGGTCACAGTGCAGGGTAGTGGTCACAGTGCAAAGTGGTCGCAGTGCAGGGTAGTGGTCACAGTGCAGGGTAGTGGTCAGTGCAGGGTAGTGGCCACAGTGCAGGGTAGTGGTCAGTGCAGGGTAGTGGTCAGTGCAGGGTAGTGGTCAGTGCAGGGTAGTGGTCACAGTGCATAGTGATCACAGTGCAGGGTAGTGGTCACAGTGCAGGGTAGTGGTCAGTGCAGGGTAGTGGTAAGTGCAGGGTAGTGGTCACAGTGGAGGGTAGTGGTCACAGTGCAGGGTAGTGGTCACAGTGCAGAGTAGTGGTCAGTGCAGGGTAGTGGTCACAGTGCAGGGTAGTGGTCACAGTGCAGGGTAGTGGTCACAGTGCAGAGTAGTGGTCAGTGCAGGGTAGTGGTCACAGTGCAGGGTAGTGGTCACAGTGCAGGGTAGTGGTCACAGTGCAGGGTAGTGGTCACAGTGCAGGGTAGTGGTCACAGTGCAGGGTAGTGGTCACAGTGCAGGGTAGTGGTCACAGTGCAGGGTAGTGGTCACAGTGCAGGGTAGTGGTCACAGTGCAGGGTAGTGGTCACAGTGCAGGGTAGTGGTCACAGTGTAGAGTAGTGGTCACAGTGCAGGGTAGTGGTCACAGTGCAGGGTAGTGGTCACAGTGCAGGGTAGTGGTCACAGTGCAGGGTAGTGGTCACAGTGCATGGTAGTGGTCACAGTGCAGGGTAGTGGTCACAGTGCAGGGTAGTGGTCACAGTGCAGGGTAGTGGTCACAGTGCAGGGTAGTGGTCACAGTGCAGGGTAGTGGTCACAGTGCAGGGTAGTGGTCACAGTGCAGGGTAGTGGTCACAGTGCAGGGTAGTGGTCACAGTGCAGGGTAGTGGTCACAGTGCAGGGTAGTGGTCACAGTGCAGGGTAGTGGTCACAGTGCAGGGTAGTGGTCACAGTGCAGGGTAGTGGTCACAGTGCAGGGTAGTGGTCACAGTGCAGGGTAGTGGTCACAGTGCAGGGTAGTGGTCACAGTGCAGGGTAGTGGTCACAGTGCAAGGTAGTGGTCACAGTGCAGGGTAGTGGTCACAGTGCAGGGTAGTGGTCACAGTGCAGGGTAGTGGTCACAGTGCAGGGTAGTGGTCACAGTGCAGGGTAGTGGTCACAGTGCAGGGTAGTGGTCACAGTGTAGAGTAGTGGTCACAGTGCAGGGTAGTGGTCACAGTGCAGGGTAGTGGTCACAGTGCAGGGTAGTGGTCACAGTGCAGGGTAGTGGTCACAGTGCAGGGTAGTGGTCACAGTGCATGGTAGTGGTCACAGTGCAGGGTAGTGGTCACAGTGCAGGGTAGTGGTCACAGTGCAGGGTAGTGGTCACAGTGCAGGGTAGTGGTCACAGTGCAGGGTAGTGGTCACAGTGCAGGGTAGTGGTCACAGTGCAGGGTAGTGGTCACAGTGCAGGGTAGTGGTCACAGTGCAGGGTAGTGGTCACAGTGCAGGGTAGTGGTCACAGTGCAGGGTAGTGGTCACAGTGCAGGGTAGTGGTCACAGTGCAGGGTAGTGGTCACAGTGCAGGGTAGTGGTCACAGTGCAGGGTAGTGGTCACAGTGCAGGGTAGTGGTCACAGTGCAGGGTAGTGGTCACAGTGCAGGGTAGTGGTCACAGTGCAAGGTAGTGGTCACAGTGCAGGGTAGTGGTCACAGTGCAGGGTAGTGGTCACAGTGCAGGGTAGTGGTCACAGTGCAGGGTAGTGGTCACAGTGCAGGGTAGTGGTCACAGTGCAGGGTAGTGGTCACAGTGCAGGGTAGTGGTCACAGTGCAGGGTAGTGGTCACAGTGCAGGGTAGTGGTCACAGTGCAGGGTAGTGGTCACAGTGCAGGGTAGTGGTCACAGTGCAGGGTAGTGGTCACAGTGCAAGGTAGTGGTCAGAAATATCTTTTTGTAACGAAAAATCTTGATATAATTTTTTGAACTTCGACTTCAGGTCAATTTCCGTTCAGAGTGAAGTCAGTTGTTGCTCCGCCATTGTTTCCTCACTGCTGACATTTAGTAATGGACTGACCATACAGTCTGGTATTTTAAGCAAAAAATGATCCTGAAATCTGTCAGACATACCTATGTGCAGGTTATTGAAGGTGTTCACGATACACTCTGCCATTACAGACTTTGTAAGATCACCAACACTACCTTGGTCTGACACCACCACCCTGCCGCCTCTATTTCTTCTAGGCCCCCCACCCTGGATCTTTCCACCGCTCCAGGGGAGGGGTACCACCCACTATGGGAATCTTTGAGTTACACAAACAAAATACAGGAAACAAAGCAAATATATAAACAAAACAGGATGGACGGCCCACCCGTTATTATTTCGTCTTTTGTTCTATTTTCTAAGTATCTCTTCAACTGTGTATTTCATCTCATCCTATGACTCATCTTCCCTGATAAGTATTTATTCATTCAGGATGAGATGTTGGTCCTCAGTGCTGGATGGGGGTGACAACTTTTGCTTCATCCTTCTTATTCTACCACCAAGGCCACCAAGGCCACCAAGGCCACCAAGGCCACCAAGGCCACCCCGTATTAGTATGTGGCCTTAACACCCATACGTCCTCCCTCAGCATCACCCTCATTGTTGCTTCACTTCTCTCGCTGTTGTTTCCGGATTGCAGTAATAATAATAATGAAGGACGTGCCTAGCATGGGCCAGTAGGCCTGCAATGCCCCACTTTTATTTCGTTCTTATATGATAGAAAGTCGTTGTTATAAAAACCTGGAGGCGGTATAACTGACCCACAACACATGATCTCTTCACTGAGAATGAGACAAAGATTCTTGGTACTGGTCTTTTTCATAATTGGTTTTATATTATGTACTTCTGCTTTATTGTGAAATTATCTAAATAATGCATCTTAATTACGTATTCATGTTAATAAGTCATAGTGATAAATTTAACTTGCATATGCAATAATTAAGCTTATTACAGTCACTTAGGACATGTTTACTAGAAAAATCCAATAACCATATTCTAAGTGATTGTTTTTTTTGTCGTTTTCCATTACTTGTCGGTGGCATGTACCTGTGTATCCAGGAATGAATTACCGACATAATAATTGTGGACATTGTATAATATCACTGGGTAGTTCCTGCAGGAGGTGCAGCCCCAGTTCTTACCTGGAGAATACCTGGAGAGGGTTTCGGGGGTCATTGCCCCCGTGGCTTGGTCTGAGACCAGGCCTCGTGGTGAGTCTTTTGTATGCTAGGAGGCAGTTGAACAGTCTTGGGCCCCGGACACTTATTTCGTTCTCTCAGTGTACTTGTGGCACCCCTGCTTTTCATTGGGGGAATGTTGCATCTCCTGCCGAGTCTTTTGCTTTCATGGGGAGTGATTTTTGTGTGCAGGTTTGGTACTAATTCCGCTAGGATTTTCCAAGTGTATGTTATCATGTATCTCGCCTGCGTTCCAGGGAATACAAATCAAGGGACTTCAACCGTTCCCAGTAATTTAATTGCCTTATCGTACTTACGTGTGCCGTGAAAAATTCTTTGTACACTCTCCAGGCCAGCAATTTCGCCTGCCTTGAAGGGGGCAGTTAGTGTACAGCAGTATTCCAGCCTAGAGACAACAAGCGATTTGAAGAGAATCATCATGGGCTCGACGTCCCTAGTTTTGAAAGTTCTCATTATGCATCCTATCATTTTTCTAGCTGATGCGGTAGATACATTGTTTTGGTATTTGAAGGCGAGATCCTCTGACATTATCACTCCCAGGTCCTTCACATTACTTTTTCGCTCTATTGTATGGTTAGAATTTGTTGTATTCCCTGATACAGTTTTAATTTCCTCAAGTTTTCCATATCTGAGTAGTTGAAATTTCTCTTCATTGAACTTCATATTGTTTTGAGTGGCTCATTTGAAGATTTGGTTGATGTCCGCTTGGAGTCTTGCAGTGTCTTCGATGGAGGACACTGTCGTGGCAATTTGGGTGTCTATGTCAGATATGAGGATCAGGAATAGGATGGGAGCGAGTACTGTGCCTTGTGGAACAGAGCTTTTCACCGTTTTTAACCCGCCTCTTAACTTTAACTGGAGTGACGTGAATTACCTTTACCATATATATGCTCAGTTGTAACTCATGTGTGGAGCTAAATTCTAACGCGCTCGTGTCTACTCTGTTCCACTTCTCTACTGATCATGTAATTGAAAGAGACACGCAAGCAGTAGTTGGTAACGTCATTTACATAACGTTTCGTTTTAAATAAAGTTTCCTGTTTCTGCTTGTGTCTTCTTATCATATAGAACTCGTCCTTATCCTTATACCATCTACTACTATTGCTACTTTGTTGGTGTTGAAGCGTTTGCTGACAACTTTGTGTCTTGTTGGTGTACAGGTTCCAACCTAGTTACTAGCATGGGCTGGTTGATCTATGTTCTGGCTTGACTGCTAAGTCTCTCCTTATCTATCTTCTCTACGCCCTCAGAGTAAGTCGTTTGTCGTGATCATATCACTTTTGTTCTCCTTTCCTTCAGACAACGGAACAATGCTCTTCTCCAGACTGAGGGACTGACCACCTCAAAACTTTAAGGGTGATGGACTGATTACATCGTCTTCAAGTATCTTCTGCTTCTATCAACTTTTCTGTACTCGACTGAAGAAGCCTACTGTGTAGGCGAAACGTTTCGAAATAAAGATACCTAACTGTTGCATATGTGTCTTACCTAACAAAAGAGGAAATGGATCGAAATGTGTGTAAAAACACGAGATGGGTCTAGAAATGAGTAAAGAAGGATTTAGGTCAATAGTTGAGGTCAGTCATGTTCTGAGGACCAAACACCAGAGTTTCTCTGTTTGTTAACCAGTTAACGTCTCAAGGTCATGGCATAACACTATACATTGTTGGTGAGAGCATGTTTTTATATATATATATATATATATATATATATATATATATATATATATATATATATATATATATATATATATATATATATAAGGTAGGTAGGTAGGTACCGCCTCTGGAACTGGAATAGGAACCCTCATCCTCAGAGAAAAGAATAAACTTACTCCTGGGAAAACTCGAGATTCTCCCCGGAACAGTTTCACACAATGGTAGGATTGTTTGTGTATTTTTCTTTGTCTGGTAAACATAAGGTGACGGGTACATCTTGCAACGTCTACTTTACATGTAGTTCATACTACACAAACATGTACATGTATGTTATACACACTCATCTGAGTTTTCTTCTAAATTTCCTAATAGTTCTTTTGTTCATATATCATTTCATCTCATTTCCTTGGAGAGTGGAGAAGTTTCTCCGTAAGCCAAGTAAGTCGTAAAATGTGACTAAATTGACTGAACAACGGATTCGTAATCTCTTCTCCTGTATAACTTACTAAGCTGAAAGAGAAGAACATTTGAAGTTGGGATCCTTGAATGTGAGTGAATGTAGAACAGATGAGAAGAAAGAAGTGATTTTGAATATTTTGAATGAAAAGAAGCTGGATGTCCTGGTTCTAAGCGAAACAAAGCTGAACATAAGAACATAAGAAAGAAGGAACACTGCAACAGGCCTACTGACCCATGCGGAGCCGGTCCATGTCCTCCCCCCCGGATTAGCCCAATGACCCACCCAGTCTGGTCACCACCACCCAAGGATGGAGCACGGAACCAGACCCAGCAGCACAAGCTAGTCAGGTCCAACTCACACCCACCCACACCCACTCATGTATTTATCTAACCTATTTTAAAACTACACAACGTTTTAACCTGAATAACTGTACTCGGGAGTTTGTTCCACTCATCCACAACTCTATTACCAAACCAGTACTTTCCTATATCCTTTCTGAATCTGAATTTTTCCAACTTGAAACCATTGCTGCGAGTCCTGTCTTGGCTGGAAATTTTCAGCACACTATTTACATCCCCTTTATTTATTCCTGTTTTCCATTTATACACCTCGATTATATCCTCCCTAATTCTACGCCTTTCGAGAGAGTGCAGATTCAGGGCCTCAGTCTATCCTCATAGGGAAGATTTGTGATACATGGGATCATCTTTGTCATCCTCCTCTGTATGTTTTCCAGAGCATTTATGTCCATTCTGTAATACGGTGACATGAACTGAGCAGCATAGTCTAAATGAGGCCTAAACAAGGATATAAAGAGTTGAAGAACAACCCGAGGACTTCTATTATTTATACTTCTAGATATGAAGCCAAGAATTCTGTTAGCTTTATTGCGAACACTAATGCACTGTTGTCTTGGTTTTAGATTACTGCTAACCAGAACTCCTAAATCCTTTTCGCAATCAGTAGTATTAAGATCTACATTATTTAGTTTATATGTGGCATGGTTATTTACCTGTCCAACATTTAGAACTTTGCATTTGTCAATATTAAACTGCATCTGCCACTTCTCCGACCATTGCATCAGTCTATTCAAATCATCCTGGAGTGCTCTAGTGTTCTCATTAGAATGAATTTGACGGCCTATTTTGGTGTCATAAGCAAATTTGCTTATGTCGCTATTTATTCCCTCATCTATGTCGTTTATGTAAATTGTGAACAACAACGGGCCCAACACTGACCCTTGAGGAACACCGCTTGTGACGTGCCCCATTCTGATTTCTCCCCATTTATGCAAACTCTCTGCTGTCTATTTGTCAGCCATGCTTCTACCTAGGAAAAAATTTCTCCTCCTATTCCGTGTGCCTTAAGTTTCCTCAATAGCCTCTGGTGTGGAACTCTAGCGAAAGAATTACTGAAGTCCATATACACAATATCATATTCATTACCATGATCTACCTCCTCAAACACCTTAGTGAAAAAAGTTAGTAAATTGAAAAGACAGGAACGCCCCTTTGTAAAACCGTGTTGAGATTCATTAATCAATCTGTGCCTGTCAAGATGGCTACGAATTGCTCGGCAATTATTGATTCCATAAATTTTCCCACTATGGAGGTAAGGCTTATTGGTCTATAGTTCGAAGCCAAGGACCTGTCACCTGCCTTGTAAATAGGTATTACATTTGCCATTTTCCACTTATCAGGCACTATGCCAGTTTGTAGTGATATGTTAAAAAGATTAGCCAAAGGTATGCTAAGTTCCTCTTTATATTCCTTTAACACCCTTGCAAACAGTTCATCAGGACCTGGGGATTTCTTAGGTTTTAGTTTCTCTATTTGTCTGAGGACCATGTCACTAGTTACTGCAATCATACATAGTTTATTATCATCCTGTTCTACATAATCTATTATTTCAGGAATATCGCTAGTATTTTCCTGGGTGAAAACTGAGAGGAAGTAGGTATTTAGAATTTCACACATATCCTTATCACTGTCAGTGATCTGACCAGAGTTACTCTTAAGTGGGCCAATCTTGTCCCTAATCTTACTTCTGTATACCTGAAAGAATCCTTTAGGGTTAATCTTTGAATCCCTTGCGACCTTAGCCTCATAATCTCTTTTTGCTTTTCTTATTCCTTTCTTTATTTCTCTCTTTAATTGAATATATTGATTTCTTAACTGCCCATCCCCTCTTTTGATACGCCTATATATGCCTCTCTTTTGACCAATGAGATGTTTTAATCTATTGTTCATCCATTTGGGATCATTTTTGTTAGATCTAATTTCCCTACTCGGAACAAAAGTTGTCTGGACAGCTAGAACTATGCTCTGAAAAACGTCATATTGGCAACCAAGATCACCTATCTGACCCATAGTCAAGACATCCCAATTTAGCCCACCCAGGTAATTTTTCAGTCCCATGAAGTCGGCCAAGCGAAAATCTGGGACAGAGATTTGATTGCAGTTATCTGGGTAATTCCATGATATATTGAAACTAAGTGATTTGTGATCACTTTCCCCAAGCTCATCATTAACCTCAAGATTATTAATTAGTGAATCTTTGTTGGCGAGAACCAAGTCAAGCAGATTGTTTCCTCTAGTTGGTTCTGTCACAACCTGTTCTAAAAAGCAATCATGAACCGTATCAAGAAAGTCACTAGACTCAAGATTTCCTGTCATATTGTTCCAAACAATTTGTCTAAAGTTAAAATCTCCCATTATAACAACATTTTCATATCTAGATGCCTTATGAATTTCGTCCCATAACAGCTTACTGCCCTCCCTATCAAGGTTTGGGGGCCTATAAATCACACCCAAAATTAAGTTGTCACGTCCCTCGAGAAACTGTAGCCAAACAGATTCTGTGTTCGATGTCTCTAATCTTATATCATGTCTAAGACAACAATTTAAATTTTCTCTGACATACATCGCCACCCCACCACCCTTCCTGCTGACCCTGTCAGTGTGGAATAGTTTATAACCCTGTATGTTGCATTCAGAAGGCATTTCTCTATCTTTCAGGTTGAACCAGGTCTCTGTTATACCAATAATATCTATATTACCTACACTTGCAAGTAATCTTAGCTCATTTATCTTATTTCTTAGACTCCTACTATTTGTATAGTAAACTTTAAGGGAGCTAGTAACTCGTTGCCCTCTACTATCCCTCTTTGTTTGTTGATCAATTGATTTGCCATTACTAGCAACTTTATTTTGAATATTGTCTTTTAAACATATCCCTGAGGTATCCCGGTAATAACTGCTGTTTTTAACCCTAATGCTGCTGCCTGATTGTTTCTCACAAACACCCATACCTCTATAATCTATCAGTTTAAATTCCTAGACAAGTCATCAATTACCCTCTCAATTGAATTGGCTAATGCAACCACTCCATCCCCAGAGAGATGAACCCCATCCCTTGCATACATATCACGTTTGTCATAGAATAGGTCCCAGTTATCAATGAATGGGATTGCAAGTTCCTTGCAGTACCTGTCTAGCCAGCAATTTATACCAATTGCCCTAGACATCCATTCATTGCCCACTCCCTTTCTAGGCAAGATGCTACATATGACTGGGATCCCTCCCTTAGACCTAACTACTTCTATGGCTGACCTGTACTTATCCAGCAGCTCCTCTCTCCTGCCCTTCCCAATGTCATTACCCCCAGCACTAAGACAGATAATGGGCTTGATCCCATTACCTGCCATAATATTATCCAACCTGCTGACTATGTCACCAACACCAGCTCCAGGAAGACACACTCTCTGTCTGACCTTTCTGTCTCTGTTACAAAATGCACGGTCCATATATCTTACCTGAGAATCGCCTACTATTAAAATATTCTTACCTTGATTAGCAGGGGAATCAGTGGTACCTTCAACCTCACTAACCACTGAAGTACACTCGTCTTGGAGAACAGAGAATCGATTTCCTACTTTCACATCTTCTCTATTAACTCTCCTCATCTTCCTTCTTCCTGAACTGTGAACCACTTGCCACTTAGAGCGGCTGCCACTATCACTGCTGGCGACCATTCCTTCCTTACCAGCTAAATCCTTCTCACACTCGCTCCCAAACTCATCTATGCGAAGCTTCAGCCTCCTATTTTCCTCCTGAAGAAGTAGAATCTTCTTCAACACTTGAACCTGAGATTCTAAAACACTACAACAAGCCATGGTGGCCCGGTGGCCTGGTGGCTAAAGCTCCCGCTTCACACACGGAGGGCCCGGGTTCGATTCCCGGCGGGTGGAAACATTTCGACACGTTTCCTTACACCTATTGTCCTGTTCACCTAGCAGCAAATAGGTACCTGGGTGTTAGTCGACTGGTGTGGGTCGCATCCTGGGGGACAAGATTAAGGACCCCAATGGAAATAAGTTAGACAGTCCTCGATGACGAACTGACTTTCTTGGGTTATCCTGGGTGGCTAACCCTCCGGGGTTAAAAATCCGAACGAAATCTTATCTTATCTTATCTTATGGTGCTTGGTAACAGCCCACGCTAACTCCCAAGAGCTTAGGCAGGTAGGACCGCAGGTGACCACTGACCTCAGCGAAGGAGGTATTAGTGTTCCAGTGGGGAGACAGTAGGACCACAGACGAACAAGGAGAATTTATGAAGTGTAGGGAATATGTTAACTAAATTTTACACTGAAGTATATAAGCGGACAATACTTACATAAAGGTAAAGAAGTTTTCATTGCATTTGTGGACTTAAAAAAAGCATATAGTAGAGCAATGTGGCAGGTGTTCCAATTATATAGAATAGGTGGTAGGTTACTTAAAGCAGTTAAAAGTTTTTTATGTGAATAGCGAGGCTCAGGTCAGGATATGTAGGAGAGAAAGAGATCATCCTAGGGAAGGTTGGATGGAGGGGTAAAGGAGATTTTGTGTGCGAGAGGCTTGGGCATCCACCAGGTATGTGTCAGCGTGTTAGTGAAGAGTGAATGGAGGCAAGTGGTTTTTATAATTTGATATGCTGTTGGAGTGTGAACAAGGTAACATTTATGAAGGGATTCAGAGACACTATTTAGCCGAACTTGAGTCATAGAGGTGGGAAGCACAATGCCTGAAATTGCAATAGATGGGGTGGGATATTATAATTTGGAGCGGCATCAGAACTAATATAGAATGAATAATGGTGAAATCGTTTCATCTTTTTACGGGCTGCACTACCCCAGTGAGAGTAGGATGACAGTCGCTCATCACTCAAGTTGTAATGAGCGACTGTCAATGAATAAACAAAAGAATAAACGAGGACTTGAACCTTGGTCTGGGCATGGAGCAGGCCCACTACTCTACCACTGAGTCATGAAGATCAGGCCCACTACTCTACCACTGAGTCATGAGGAGCAGGCCCACTACTCTACCACTGAGTCATGAAGAGCAGGCCCACTACTCTACCACTGAGTCATGAGGAGCAGGCCCACTACTCTACCACTGAGTCATGAGGAGCAGGCCCACTACTCTACCACTGAGTCATGAAGATCAGGCCCACTACTCTACCACTGAGTCATGAGGAGCAGGCCCACTACTCTACCACTGAGTCATGAGGAGCAGGCCCACTACTCTACCACTGAGTCATGAAGATCAGGCCCACTACTCTACCACTGAGTCATGAGGAGCAGGCCCACTACTCTACCACTGAGTCATGAGGAGCAGGCCCACTACTCTACCACTGAGTCATGAGGAGCAGGCCCACTACTCTACCACTGAGTCATGAGGAGCAGGCCCACTACTCTACCACTGAGTCATGAGGAGCAGGCCCACTACTCTACCACTGAGTCATGAAGATCAGGCCCACTACTCTACCACTGAGTCATGAAGAGCAGGCCCACTACTCTACCACTGAGTCATGAAGAGCAGGCCCACTACTCTACCACTGAGTCATGAAGATCAGGCCCACTACTCTACCACTGAGTCATGAAGATCAGGCCCACTACTCTACCACTGAGTCATGAAGATCAGGCCCACTACTCTACCACTGAGTCATGAAGATCAGGCCCACTACTCTACCACTGAGTCATGAAGAGCAGGCCCACTACTCTACCACTGAGTCATGAGGAGCAGGCCCACTACTCTACCACTGAGTCATGAAGATCAGGCCCACTACTCTACCACTGAGTCATGAAGAGCAGGCCCACTACTCTACCACTGAGTCATGAAGATCAGGCCCACTACTCTACCACTGAGTCATGAAGATCAGGCCCACTACTCTACCACTGAGTCATGAAGATCAGGCCCACTACTCTACCACTGAGTCATGAAGATCAGGCCCACTACTCTACCACTGAGTCATGAAGAGCAGGCCCACTACTCTACCACTGAGTCATGAGGAGCAGGCCCACTACTCTACCACTGAGTCATGAAGATCAGGCCCACTACTCTACCACTGAGTCATGAAGATCAGGCCCACTACTCTACCACTGAGTCATGAAGATCAGGCCCACTACTCTACCACTGAGTCATGAAGATCAGGCCCACTACTCTACCACTGAGTCATGAAGATCAGGCCCACTACTCTACCACTGAGTCATGAAGATCAGGCCCACTACTCTACCACTGAGTCATGAAGATCAGGCCCACTACTCTACCACTGAGTCATGAAGAGCAGGCCCACTACTCTACCACTGAGTCATGAGGAGCAGGCCCACTACTCTACCACTGAGTCATGAAGATCAGGCCCACTACTCTACCACTGAGTCATGAAGATCAGGCCCACTACTCTACCACTGAGTCATGAAGAGCAGGCCCACTACTCTACCACTGAGTCATGAGGAGCAGGCCCACTACTCTACCACTGAGTCATGAAGATCAGGCCCACTACTCTACCACTGAGTCATGAAGATCAGGCCCACTACTCTACCACTGAGTCATGAAGAGCAGGCCCACTACTCTACCACTGAGTCATGAGGAGCAGGCCCACTACTCTACCACTGAGTCATGAAGAGCAGGCCCACTACTCTACCACTGAGTCATGAAGAGCAGGCCCACTACTCTACCACTGAGTCATGAAGAGCAGGCCCACTACTCTACCACTGAGTCATGAAGATCAGGCCCACTACTCTACCACTGAGTCATGAAGATCAGGCCCACTACTCTACCACTGAGTCATGAGGAGCAGGCCCACTACTCTACCACTGAGTCATGAGGAGCAGGCCCACTACTCTACCACTGAGTCATGAAGATCAGGCCCACTACTCTACCACTGAGTCATGAAGATCAGGCCCACTACTCTACCACTGAGTCATGAAGAGCAGGCCCACTACTCTACCACTGAGTCATGAAGAGCAGGCCCACTACTCTACCACTGAGTCATGAAGAGCAGGCCCACTACTCTACCACTGAGTCATGAGGAGCAGGCCCACTACTCTACCACTGAGTCATGAAGAGCAGGCCCACTACTCTACCACTGAGTCATGAAGATCAGGCCCACTACTCTACCACTGAGTCATGAGGAGCAGGCCCACTACTCTACCACTGAGTCATGAAGAGCAGGCCCACTACTCTACCACTGAGTCATGAAGATCAGGCCCACTACTCTACCACTGAGTCATGAAGATCAGGCCCACTACTCTACCACTGAGTCATGAGGAGCAGGCCCACTACTCTACCACTGAGTCATGAAGAGCAGGCCCACTACTCTACCACTGAGTCATGAAGAGCAGGCCCACTACTCTACCACTGAGTCATGAAGATCAGGCCCACTACTCTACCACTGAGTCATGAAGAGCAGGCCCACTACTCTACCACTGAGTCATGAGGAGCAGGCCCACTACTCTACCACTGAGTCATGAAGATCAGGCCCACTACTCTACCACTGAGTCATGAAGAGCAGGCCCACTACTCTACCACTGAGTCATGAAGATCAGGCCCACTACTCTACCACTGAGTCATGAAGAGCAGGCCCACTACTCTACCACTGAGTCATGAGGAGCAGGCCCACTACTCTACCACTGAGTCATGAAGATCAGGCCCACTACTCTACCACTGAGTCATGAAGATCAGGCCCACTACTCTACCACTGAGTCATGAAGAGCAGGCCCACTACTCTACCACTGAGTCATGAGGAGCAGGCCCACTACTCTACCACTGAGTCATGAGGAGCAGGCCCACTACTCTACCACTGAGTCATGAAGAGCAGGCCCACTACTCTACCACTGAGTCATGAGGAGCAGGCCCACTACTCTACCACTGAGTCATGAAGAGCAGGCCCACTACTCTACCACTGAGTCATGAGGAGCAGGCCCACTACTCTACCACTGAGTCATGAAGAGCAGGCCCACTACTCTACCACTGAGTCATGAGCAGGCCCACTACTCTACCACTGAGTCATGAAGAGCAGGCCCACTACTCTACCACTGAGTCATGAGGAGCAGGCCCACTACTCTACCACTGAGTCATGAAGAGCAGGCCCACTACTCTACCACTGAGTCATGAAGAGCAGGCCCACTACTCTACCACTGAGTCATGAAGAGCAGGCCCACTACTCTACCACTGAGTCATGAGGAGCAGGCCCACTACTCTACCACTGAGTCATGAAGAGCAGGCCCACTACTCTACCACTGAGTCATGAGGAGCAGGCCCACTACTCTACCACTGAGTCATGAGGAGCAGGCCCACTACTCTACCACTGAGTCATGAAGAGCAGGCCCACTACTCTACCACTGAGTCATGAGGAGCAGGCCCACTACTCTACCACTGAGTCATGAAGAGCAGGCCCACTACTCTACCACTGAGTCATGAAGAGCAGGCCCACTACTCTACCACTGAGTCATGAGGAGCAGGCCCACTACTCTACCACTGAGTCATGAGGAGCAGGCCCACTACTCTACCACTGAGTCATGAAGAGCAGGCCCACTACTCTACCACTGAGTCATGAGGAGCAGGCCCACTACTCTACCACTGAGTCATGAAGAGCAGGCCCACTACTCTACCACTGAGTCATGAGGAGCAGGCCCACTACTCTACCACTGAGTCATGAAGAGCAGGCCCACTACTCTACCACTGAGTCATGAAGAGCAGGCCCACTACTCTACCACTGAGTCATGAAGAGCAGGCCCACTACTCTACCACTGAGTCATGAGGAGCAGGCCCACTACTCTACCACTGAGTCATGAAGAGCAGGCCCACTACTCTACCACTGAGTCATGAAGAGCAGGCCCACTACTCTACCACTGAGTCATGAAGAGCAGGCCCACTACTCTACCACTGAGTCATGAGGAGCAGGCCCACTACTCTACCACTGAGTCATGAAGAGCAGGCCCACTACTCTACCACTGAGTCATGAGGAGCAGGCCCACTACTCTACCACTGAGTCATGAGGAGCAGGCCCACTACTCTACCACTGAGTCATGAAGAGCAGGCCCACTACTCTACCACTGAGTCATGAGGAGCAGGCCCACTACTCTACCACTGAGTCATGAAGAGCAGGCCCACTACTCTACCACTGAGTCATGAGGAGCAGGCCCACTACTCTACCACTGAGTCATGAGGAGCAGGCCCACTACTCTACCACTGAGTCATGAAGAGCAGGCCCACTACTCTACCACTGAGTCATGAGGAGCAGGCCCACTACTCTACCACTGAGTCATGAAGATCAGGCCCACTACTCTACCACTGAGTCATGAGGAGCAGGCCCACTACTCTACCACTGAGTCATGAAGAGCAGGCCCACTACTCTACCACTGAGTCATGAGGAGCAGGCCCACTACTCTACCACTGAGTCATGAAGAGCAGGCCCACTACTCTACCACTGAGTCATGAAGAGCAGGCCCACTACTCTACCACTGAGTCATGAAGAGCAGGCCCACTACTCTACCACTGAGTCATGAGGAGCAGGCCCACTACTCTACCACTGAGTCATGAAGATCAGGCCCACTACTCTACCACTGAGTCATGAAGAGCAGGCCCACTACTCTACCACTGAGTCATGAGGAGCAGGCCCACTACTCTACCACTGAGTCATGAGGAGCAGGCCCACTACTCTACCACTGAGTCATGAGGAGCAGGCCCACTACTCTACCACTGAGTCATGAAGAGCAGGCCCACTACTCTACCACTGAGTCATGAAGCTTACAACGGGAAGATTTTGCAGACAGCATTTCCGTCACTTGTTTGTAACAGCGGCATCAATTGTGACCTTACTGTCTCTTCCCACAGTCCACAGAAGCTCTCATTGTATATCTATTTTCATACTCCTCAGAGCCATATAATTCATAAACTTAAGTCGAGATGAAAAATTGTCAGTGAATAAACAGAATTTTTTTTATTTACCGACAGTAGTTCATTACGACTTATCAGTAGTTAACCATAAGTCCATCCCTGTTCAGGTGCTTCTCCTCTCTTCTGATTATTCTGTCCGTAACTTTACAAAATATTCATGTCAGTGACACTGGCCAGAAATCTGATGCTACTAATCTGTCCCCTTTTGTCAAATATTGGGACTAACTTTGCTGTCTTCATCACCTCTGGCATTTGCCCTCTATTAAATGACTTACTGAAGATTTTAGTTAACGTTTCACACAATGCCCCCTGATCCCTCTTTCAGGATTTGTAAAACGTTATTAACTTGATCCATTCCTTTCAAGGTATATAGCTCACTCAGTAGTTCCTTCACCTCTTCTGGTGTGTGCATTGTGTTCACTACTCGTTGATGCAGTCTTTCTTCTTGACTCTATGGTAATGCCTTTATTTCCTCAGATAATCCCTTCTTAAATATTTTGTTCAGTCCCTCATAAACTTTCTGGTCATTTCTTTCGATCTTTCCTCCTTCCTTTGTTAGTGTTAATACCTAATCCTTTATGGTGAATCAGACATCAACTTTCCCCCTACCTCTATGGGTTCATGAAAGGTAAAAGTGTGCAGAACTGTATTTCCACCTTTCTCACTGCACACACCTCTACTAGTTTTACCACTTTTCTTGATCTAAAATCTGCATTTGATATTGCGAACAGAACCGTTATACTACATGAACTAGCCAAAATGAATATTGGTGGTAGCTTACTCTGCTGGATAATAGGATACCTGTCAAACAGAGTATCCTCTGTCCTTTACCAAGGCTTCAGAAGTGATTCTAAAGAAATGTCTTTAGGTACACCGCAGGGAGGAATTCTTAGTCCCATGCTATTTAATATTCTGATTAATGCTCTCCTAAATGCTCTACCTGCCTCACCTAAACATATAGCTATAAGCTATGCTGATGATATCATGATCCATACAACAGGGCATAAGAAGATGAATACCATTCTTAATGAAGTTCAAGCAATTTGTAATCGACTAGGCCTCATAATATCTTCCTCTAAAACTAAGATATTAACAAGCAAACGACATCCCCCACCCATCTATTTGCAGGGTGAAATCATTAGCTACGTTAAAACTTACAGATATCTTGGTGTAGATGTACCCTTTAACAAATCCACTATACCACAACTAAACAAGAAATGTAAAGCTAGGCTAAATGCTCTCAAAGCTGTTGCTGGCTACAATCCCAACTATGGTGCAAATGTGAGAATCGTGAGAATGATGTACATAGCCTATGTTAGGTCCTTAATTGATTATGCTGCTCCCATGTTGATATTAGCTAGAGAAAGTTCTCTCCGACCCTTGGAGTTAATGCAAAATGAAGCTCTCAGGATTATTCTTGGCTGTCCCAGATCTACAAAAGTTCTTAACATGAGGAAGGAGCTTGGTATTTCTAGTATCAGTGATAGGATTGTTGAAATTAACACTGTACTCGGTATTAGAATGTTGAGAAACGAACCAGACACTGTCACAGTGAATCTTACCAAGTGTCTAGAGGTAAATACACACAGATCTAAATGGATTGTGAAAACGTGCAATTGCATTAAGTTTTATAACCTGCATGAACTGTATCACTGTAGGCAACAAGAGCATTTCACCCCTCCATGGAAGATGTGTTCATTTAATATCACATACCTACAAGTCCCTCCCAAGAAGCTCATTGCTAGTAATCCCTTCCTTAAATCTCTTGTTAGAGCAACTGCTCAAGAAGAAATTTCTCACCTAGCTGGTAGTAACAAGTTATCACAAGTTATATACACTGATGGATCTAAACAGGAGTCTTCTGGCAGGGCTGCATCTGCTCTTGTTGCCACCTCCCTAGTTAAGAACGATAATAAATTTGTTGAGTTAGGCATAAGAATTAACAACTGGGCGTCTACACTGCAAACTGAATTGTTTGCAATCCTAATGGCGCTAAAGCTAACCTATGACACTGAGCTTGACTCTATCATCATTACTGATTCTATGTCATCATTGAAGGCTCTTGACTCATGTAATGACTCCAACAACATGCTCATTGGGGAAGCCAGGTATAGATACTCAAAAATTAGGGACAAAGGAATTAATGTACAATTGCTATGGATCCCATCACACATTGGATTACTCCTTCATGATAAAGTTGATATGTTAGCCAAGAAGAGTATCGAGAAGGAGAATGTAGAATATAACTTTGGTATAACTGTGTCTAGCATTAGGAATAATATTAGGAGAGAAGTAAATAATGAAAATGATTGTTATAGGAATGCAGTTAGAAGCCTGAGTAGATCTATAACCCACTATGATAACATGAACGTAGATAAGTATGTTTATGGAGCAACTTGCAATGTGAACAGACTGACTGATGTTGTAGTGGCCAGGCTTAGGCTTGGTTACAAGTACTTCTGGCAGTTTGGGAGACACACAGATGATGATCAAACTAAATGTAAATTATGTGATCAGGCATATGGTCACTCTCTTGAACACTATGTGCTTAATTGTCCACTTATTGAGGAATACAGAGACAGACAGTATAATAACCTATGTGACATGTCAAGATATCTTATTAATGAAAATAAGATACCAGATATACTAAGCAAATTTCCTAAATTTGCTTGTAACAGATAAGTGAACTATAGATATGTAGATATAAATCCATATGTATTCCTGTTAACCCTTTGGGGCCTAGTTCCTAGACCTTTTGTGTATCCATATGCTCTCGCGCTACCGTCCACAGGATGGATATGGGGTGCACAATAAACTAGCCACTTCGGTGGCAAAATCTAATCTAAATCTAACCTTTATGGTTTCCTTCCTTCTGGTAAGGATGTACAGCAACTCTGGTTCAGCTATGACTCTTGCTGCTACTCTACGAGTAAAACATTCTCACATCATGGCTCAACTTGCCTTCTTACCCATAATGTTTTGTTTCTGGCTTTTCTGCTTTCTGCTGTTCTTGGCCGTATATATTTTTTTTCATGCTCTTCCACTTTTACCTTTTGCTTCTCTTAACCTCTGGGTGAACCATGGGTTCACTCTGTTTTATCATTGTTTCTTCTGATCCTGGCTATTAATTTCTCCTCTGACTCCAGTTGTATATTTCATCATCTTTCCCTCCGGTTCCCTTTCTCACTGCACCTCATTCAGGAAGAACCTCATACCACTGTAGTCTCTTCTTTTGAAGTCTGGCTTCTTCCTTCCTTCCTGTGGTAAGTTTCTCTTCATGTTTACTTAAAATAAAGTAACTGAAACCCAAGACAGTGTGGTCGCTAGCACCGAGGAGCATCTAATGTTCTATTTCACCTACATCAGATTACTTTAGGTCCATTTCTCTCTCTCTCTCTCTCTCTCTCTCTCTCTCTCTCTCTCTCTCTCTCTCTCTCTCTCTCTCTCTCTCTCTCTCTCTCTCTCTCTCTCTGGTTATTCCTCCACGTTACCCCTCAGTTTTCCCGTTATGTTACCTCGTGGTTAAAGTATAATACTTTCACTGTTTTTTTCATGTTGCTCATGTTGGTTTTTGCAACTACTGCCGCCAGGGTGACCACCATCACTGTTATCATCGTCGTATGACAGTAATTATCTGTTTCAGTGTCTGTGTCACTGTCACTGTCTGTATCTGTGTGTCTTCACCTAGGAGATAAATTGTATAAAATACCGACACGATGGAAAGATAGGTACAATTACAGTATAATGCGAGCCTTTATTGACTAAGTATCGCCCACACAGTGGACTTCATCAAGTCACAGATCTACCCGTGCAAAGTACATGAACATATATAGAGTGGGGAGTCAGATGGTGAATGATGGGGAGGTTGTATGTGAGACGGACCTGTACGTATTTCAGAACATCAATACGCAGACAGAACGGTCGACTTGAAGAATGTCTGAGTTCTACACCGACACTTCCACAACCAAGACGCAAGAGTCATCGCCAGGGAAAAAGACACTCAGTGACGCAGGATCTTGGAATCATCATTTATCTGTATATCTAACAGTTTCAACCAGAACAGTCGCTTTTACAACATAGATGAATCTCTTGCCAGGACAGTTCTTCATCGTTATCCTACATAACAACTTACCTGCAGGTCAGTCTCTAATACAGCTACCCAATATTCTCCACCTGACTCATCACCCTATATATACTCATGCCCTCTTTACCAAGGTAGATCTGTTTGTGACTTGACAAAGCCACTGCGTGGGCGAAACGTTGTCAGCAAACAATAATAATAATAATAAAAATAATAATAATAATTTTATTCCAGCATGATACATGTTTGTACAAAGGAGTATAACAATTTGGTGTACATACCAAAAGTCCCTTTATACTGCATTTGTGTCTATTTTTCTATTGTGTACTTACCTATTTGTGACTCACTTAATCTGTTCTTTAATAATTATTATATTAATGGGAATGAACGTAGGAGTCTATTACGACAGTATTCTGGGAACCATTTGTCTGCCCACATTAAGGCCACACCTGTAACTTCACAACAACACTAAAGAGATGGTCAGTACTTTAGGGATGATTACCAGGAAGGACGGATAAATCCACCTTTGTAAAAATAATATATATATATATATATATATATATATATATATATATATATATATATATATATATATATATATATATATATATATATATATATATATATATATATATATATATATATATATATATATATATATATATATATATATATATATATATGTATATATATCGTGCAGAATAGGCAGAACTTGCGATCTTGGCTTAAATTGACCTCTTCAAGGGGGGCTCCTTGGCGTGGTGAAGAGGCTCTTGGTCTGAGGAATTAGACCTGTCGGCCTCCTTCCTCAGACCGAACCTAATTACCCCCCAATCCCCCCTTCCCTATCCTCCTCCCCACCCCTCCCTTTTGCCCTTCCTCTTTTTGGCTTTTGGGATTTTTCCCACAGGCACACTAGTTCATAGGTAGGGGGAAGGGTACCGGGGTCCATCCCATTCCGTTGAGGTTCTAGGCGGTGGCGTAGTTTGCCGTGGGATCTGGATCGCCTGGGGATGTCCCGATCCCTCTCCGGTATCCCGCAGGGTGGCTTTGGGTGTCTTTCGGGAGACGGGTGTATCTCTGAAAGCCACCTTTCGGATTCCGGAGATGGTGGCCGAAGGAGATATCCGGCCGCCCTCTCTTTTGTCCACCAAGGTAGCTCGGCAGATGTGAGGTTGCTATCCCGGATTGCTGGTTTACTGGCATGAAGGGTAGGGTATGGCACAGGTTCCATGCTGCATCTGCACTACTTGCGGTGCTGAGGTCCTCTTGGGCACAGAGGGAGATTTCTGGCCCTTTCATTCCTCCTAGGAACTATACCTCCCCGGTCCCCCTTTTTTTTATTTTTTTTTTTATTTTCTTTTCTTCTTTCTTTTTTTTCTTAAAAACAAAAAGAAAGAAGTAGCCTAACCATGGAGTCCCAAATCCATGACCCTGCTACCCCTGGGCCCCTTATTGTTACCGCACCCTGTTCTGACCTCGCCTCATCTTTTGGCCACACTTTGGACACTCCTAAGGCCCCTGTACCTCTTGCTGGTGCTGTTTCCTCACCCGCTTCAGGTAGCGAGGCTTCCACTGACTCCTTTGATTTGTCTGACCTCCGCTCTCCTTTGACTATGCTTCTGGCCTCTCCCTCTATGGTGCGATGATTTTCGAATCGCCAGCCCGTCTCACGTCGGACCAACTCTGGTCCCACTTCTAAACACCAACAACAATCTCCTGACGATGTTACTTCGTTACCTTCCCATTCTACTCGGAAAAGACCGACACGTCATGCACTCCCTCTCCACACTCAGTTTCAGACTACACAATGAACTAAATTCTTTACTTTACGACCGACTTCTTCTACTGCCTATCTTTCTGACCATAGTATTGGCAAAGCGCTCCTACGCCACATTGGTAGAGATATTTCCTTTCATGCTCTTAAGAGTGGTATGTGCATTATCACAGTCCAGAATTCTACCCAAGCTCATGATCTTTCTCTTCTTTCACATATCGATACTATTCCTATCACTATCAAAAAACATCATTCCCTCAATTCTTGTAGTGGTACTGTTATTCTGCCCCATACCATAGTCCAACAAAATTTCCAGACATGTGGCAATGACATTCTCGAACAGCTGGAACTCCGAGATCTCCCAATTCTCAAAGTAGACACTTATGTTCTTCCCGCCCGTGGGCAAAGACGATACCCTTGCAATGTGGCTCGTTTAACTTTTGACAGCCGTGAACTCCCATCCTCTGTTTATGTAGCAGGACATCGGTTACAAGTTTGGAAGGTGATCCCTACACCACAACAGTGTAGGAATTGCTGGCGATTTGGCCACCCAGCAAAATATTGCAGATCTATAGCCGAATGCTCAGTCTGTGGTGCTGTTGACCATTCTAATACATCTTGCAGTCGACCTCCCTCTTGCCTTAATTGTCATGAGGCTCACCCTTCGTACTCTTGCCGTTGCCAGGTCTACTTAAATGAGCGGGAAATTCGTTGCCTCAAAGAGGCAGAAGGTCTCCCTTATGCTATGGCAGTTTCTCATCTCCGCCTCTAAGGGAGACTTCCCCATGTCTCTTATTCTCGTGTTTCAAAACGTCCCACTTCTGGGGTCCCATCTTCTGCAGCCTCCTCTGTGGTTGTCAGTCCCATAGTCACTCCTGTATCTAATTCTTTTGCTGTCCTGGGCTCAGACGTCCCTACTTCAACACCTCAGTCTGTCCTCACTTCTTCATGTTCTCCCTCACAAACCACGGTGTCGACAAGACCTCATACGACACCTCCTCCCAATAGTACCTCTACTTCTCAGAGGTCCAACAGATCTCCTTTAACCCCTCCTTCCCTTCATCCACCTCCTCATTTTACCTTCCCGGTCTCTGTACCTAGGTCTTCCCCTTTCACTGGCTCTGTTACAAGTGTGGAAGTTCATCCTCCTCCTCGTACTGTGCCTTTTTCCCCTGTCCCCTCCCAAGTTTCTTCCTCTTCTGCCACCTCCCAGGTTTCTGCCTCTTCTGTCCCCTCCCACACTTCTCCAGTTCCCTCCACCATTTCGGCCCCCCTACCTTGGTACAGTCCATTACAACTCCGATCTTTACTCAAACTCCTCCTCCTTCCATCTCCAATATTGTCTCCCATACGACGTCTCTGAACTCCAAAACACTTGAAGCAATCTCTGAATATATTGCAGAGACCAAACCATCAATGGACACTGATCCACCCTCTGTTCCTTCTCTTTCCTCTTCTCCATCTGCGCAACTCCTTTCTTCACAATGCACCGTTCCTTTGCTATTTGAACGTTTTTCTTTGCCACCGCATGTGGACTTTTCTAACCCTTCTAGTCCATAGGTACCCTTACCTGCAGATTTCAGGTATCTTTATCGTTGCCAATCATGGCCTATTTACAGTGGAATATTCGCTGCCTCAGGGTTAATCGGGGTGAGCTTCAGATGTTGCTCTCCCAGTTTCCCCATGTTGGTGTTTGCTTACAGGAACCAAAACTACACTCTGCCGTTATCTATCCCACCTCAGGCTATAATTTATTGTATTCTTCAGATCCTTTTCCTGATGGGACCTTTAATGAAAGTGCCCTTCTTCTACGCACTGATATTCCGTACCATCAGCTATTTGTTCGTACTTCGCTGCATTACACAGCAGCCTGTATCCACTTGCATAGGTGGTATACACTCTGTTCTTTGTATCTCTCTCCTTCTCGGGCATTATCTATCCCGGATATTGCCTTTCTTGTTTCGTCATTACCGCCACCACTTCTGTTACTTGGCGATTTTAATGCCCATCATTTCCTCTGGGGGGTCTCACTGTGATTCCCGTGGCATTCAGTTAGAAGCTTTTCTTGCTACCCACCCCCTCCATGTTTTAAATACAGGTACTCACACCCATTATGATCCTGGGACTCATACTCTCTCTTGCATCGATCTCTCAGTCTGCTCTTCCTCCGCTGCATTAGACTTCACCTGGTCTGTTCTCCTGGATTTACATGACAGTGATCATTTCCCAATCATTCTTACTTCCCCTTCATAATCACCACCTCTTCGTAGCCCATGCTGGCAATTTGATCAGGCAAATTGGAACCTTTACTCACAACTAACTGTTTTCAGTGAGGTTCCTTCTTTGTCCTTCATTGATGAGCTTTTACACCTCTTCTCATCCTCTGTTTTAACCACAGCTTCTTATTCTATACCCCAAACTTCGGGCAGGCATTCTCAGAAATGTGTGCCTTGGTGGTCTCCTGCTTGTGCTGGTGCAGTATGTTTGAAATGCGCTGCATGGGGCAGGTACCGGTACAGTAGAACCACGGAGAGATTTCTTGATTTTAAGCAGAAGCGTGCGATCACTCGCCGTGTCATCCGTGATGCTAAACGCACTTGCTGGCAAGATTATGTCTCCACCATCACCTCTGCTTCCTCTATGAGTGCAGTCTGGAAAAAAGTACGAAAACTGAGTGGTAAATATTCTCCTGACCCGGCTCCTGTTCTGCGGGTTGCCGGTGTTGATGTAGCAAACCCACTAGATGTTGCCAATGAAACTGGCAATCATCTGGTCCGTATTTCTCAGGGTCTCCATCTATGCCCCTCGTTTCTATCCTCAAAGCCTGCCAGAGAATTAGCACCCTTGGACTTTTCTTCTCTCAGAGAAGAACAGGAACTGGAGGCAACACTCTCAGCTTGCCAATCATCGGCAGCTGGGCCCGACGACATTCATATTGGTATGCTACAACATTTACATCAGTCAGCCCTTGCAGTCCTATTACGCCTTTTCAATCTTATTTGGTCACAAGGAGTTCTTCCACAGCTGTGGAAATCTGCCATTGTTCTCCCTTTCCGCAAACCGGGTACTACGGGACATGAAGCCTCCCACTATCGTCCCATTGCTCTTACCAGTGCAGTTTGCAAAGTGATGGAACGCCTGGTAAACAGACGTTTAGTGTGGTATTTAGAGACACACAACAGTCTCTCCACTCATCAATTTGGCTTTCGTAAGGGCCGTTCTACCATAGACCCCTTACTACGCTTGGATACATAAGTTCGTAATGCCTTTGCGAATAACCACTCAGTTATTGCCATATTTTTTGACCTTGAGAAGGCATATGACACAATTTGGAGGCATAATATTTTGGCCCAAGCCCACTCCTTAGGCCTTTGAGGCAATCTACCATCCTTCCTTAAGAACTTTTTAACTGACAGACATTTCCGTGTTCGGGTTAATAATGTGCTCTCCCCTGACTTTATCCAAGCTGAAGGTGTCCCCCAGGGATGTGTTCTGAGCACAACACTTTTTCTCCTTGCTATAAATTATTTTGCCTCTAGTCTTCCATCCAATATTTGGTCATCACTCTATGTTGATGACTTCGCTATTGCCTGTGCAGGCGCTGACTGTCACCTCATTACAGTTTCTCTCCAGCATGCGGTCGACCATGTTTCCAATTGGGCCACCACACATGGGTTTAAATTTTCCAGTACCAAAACTCACCAAATTACTTTCACTAGACACTCTGTCATCTCTGATCATCCTTTATACCTCTATGGCACCCGTATCCCTAAATGTGATACAGTCAGGTTTCTAGGCCTCCTCTTTGACCGTAGGTTATCCTGGAAACCTCACATTACCTCTCTGAAGACAACTTGTCACAGCCGGCTGAAACTTCTTAAAACCCTTGCTCATCTTTCATGGGGAGCTGATCGTCGAACTCTCCTTCGCCTACATTCAGCCCTCATTTTATCGAAACTTGACTATGGTGACCAGATCTTTTCAGCTGCCTCTCCTGCTACTCTATCTAGCCTCAACCCTATTCATCACCAAGGATTACGTTTATGCCTTGGTGCTTTTCACTCTTCCCCTGTTGAGAGCCTCTATGCAGACGCGAACGTTCCATCCTTATCCAATCGCCGTGATGCCCATTGCCTTCGCTACTATGTACGCTCTCATGATCTCCACAATCCTTCCATTTATAGAATGGTCACCGATATTAGTAGACATTCTTTATTTGTTCACTGCCCCTGTTTGCTCCGTCCCTTCTCTCTTCGCCTACATTCACTCTTGTCTTCTCTTCAATTTCCACCTTTCTATGTTTATGTAGCATCTCACTTTTCCCTACCCCCCTGGGAAGTTCCAGCTGTTCGAGTCTGTTCTTTCTCACTCCCTTGCTCGAAAGCCCAACTGTCTATGGTAGCTTCCCGCTCTCTTTTTCTTGACCACTTCCACTCTCATTCTCATGCCATTGCAGTGTACACAGATGGCTCTAAGTCTTCTGACGGCGTAGGATTGGCAGCAATGTTTCCGGACAGTGTCGTATGAGGGCATTTACTATCTTCGGCTAGTATCTTTACTGCTGAATTGTATGCCATTCTTGCAGCACTTATCTATATTGCATCTATGCCTGTGTCATCATTTGTGGTTGTCTCAGACTCCCTTAGTGCTTTACAGGCTATACAGAAATTTGATACACCTCACCCCTTAGTCCTCCGTATCTAACTTTGGCTACGTCGCATCCCTACCAAGCATAAAGATATTGTTTTTTGTTGGGTCCCTGGTCATGTTGATGTACAGGGCAATGAACAGGCAGACACTGCTGTGCGGTCAATAGTACATGACCTACTAGTTTCATATAGAGGTGTTCCATTTACAGACTATTTTGCTGCAATAGCTACCCACCTTCACACCTGTTGGCAACAATGTTGGTCTACTCTACTCGGTAACAAACTTCAATCTATTAAACCGAGTATAGGTTACTGGCCATCTTCTTGTCACCAGTGCCGAGGTTGAGAGACTACCCTCTCCCGTCTCCGCATTGGCCATACTCGTCTTACTCATGGATATCTCATGGAGAGGCACCCTGCTCCTCTCTGTGAGAATTGTCAGGTTCCATTATCGGTCAGCCACATTCTGTTAGACTGCCCACTTTATCAACGAGCACGCAGAATTTACCTCCAACATCGTCTTCGCTCCGCTGCTCTCTCTTTACCTTCCCTTCTCGCTGATGGACCCACCTTTCATCCGGACTCTCTCATTGACTTTTTGACAACAACTGACTTACTTCACAAACTCTGATGATACCTTCAGCCCTTGCTACCCTCTACCCTGCACTATCCCCTGCTCCGCTGTTATCTGTAACCCACTGATCACCCCTCCTCCCTTCTGCCGCCCAATACCCTCGCTTCCTTTTCTACCCTGCAGCGCTGTATAGCCCTTGTGGCTTAGCGATCCTTTTTTATTATAATAGTAATAATTGGCTTAAATAGCAATGCTCATCTTGCCATATAGGACAAGTGAAAATTTATGTATGCAATAATTTCGCAAAAATCATTCTAAACCTAACGAAAAAAAATATATTTCATTGTGTTTGTTTAGTATTAAATTACTGTAAAAGTATTTAAAATATATTTAGTTAGATTAGGCTAAAATAAATTTCGCTTGTTATAATAAGGTTAGGTAAGCTTTCTAAGATTCTTTTTGTGCAAAATTAAAATTTTTTGCATTAACATTAATGAAAAAATATATCTTTAAACGTATAAGAGAAATTTTTAGAAAGGACTTAATTTTAAATTAGTTCTTGCTAATTGACCAGTTTTACCTATTAGGCACGATATATATATATATATATATATATATATATATATATATATATATATATATATATATATATATATATATATATATATATATATATATATATATATATATATATATATATATATATATATATATATATATATATATATATATATATATATATATATATATATATATATATATATATATATATATATATATATATATATATGAAATCGCGAAACAAGTGATTTTGAATCATTAACAGAAATGTGTCCTGTTCACACTAGGCTGGGCATGGGAACGCAGGATCGAATCCTGGCTAAGCCGCAGCTCTGTTTATGATATAGTATATATGTATATACATAACATATAACCTGCCTACACCACTTTTCACATCTTACAATAACTCACTGGTACACTGCTACTAGTTATTAAAGTTACGACGTTTGAAATATATATCTACAACATTGGGTCTCCATGACCCCTGCTTTCCTACAGATAAAATTATTAGCCCTGCACTCGGCACACAGCATCACATAAATAACAGGGCCATGCCCAATGTTAGGGCCAATTGAAGATTACAACAAATATTCCCAAAAACGACTTATGGCCTAAAAATTATAACGAAATAGTCCAATGTACTAAACTCTATGCCAGGTCTATCACACACCACACCAGCAACTCTCACTCTCCCGTCGTGTAATACACGTCCTCTTCGTGGACCATTTTTCAGTACATAACAAACTTATAAAAATTATTACAACAATGTATTAGCGTGCGTAATGGAGTCATACAGCGCCTGGAGAATGAAAAACATTCAGACTAGATCAGAGGAAGAGGATGCTCAGTGTTCCAGTGCTCAGTGTTCCAGTGCTCAGTGTTCCAGTGCTCAGTGTTCCAGTGCTCACTCTCAGATAACCTGTGCTCAGTGTTCCAGTGCTCAGTGTTCCAGTGCTCACTCTCAGATAACCTGTGCTCAGTGTTCCAGTGCTCACTCTCAGATAACCTGTGCTCAGTGTTCCAGTGCTCACTCTCAGATAACCTGTGTTCAGTGTTCCAGTGCTCACTCTCAGATAACCTGTGTTCAGTGTTTCAGTGCTCACTCTCAGATAACCTGTGTTCAGTGTTCCAGTGCTCACTCTCAGATAACCTGTGCTCAGTGTTCCAGTGCTCACTCTCAGATAACCTGTGCTCAGTGTTCCAGTGCTCACTCTCAGATAACCTGTGCTCAGTGTTCCAGTGCTCACTCTCAGATAACCTGTGCTCAGTGTTCCAGTGCTCACTCTCAGATAACCTGTGCTCAGTGTTTCAGTGCTCACTCTCAGATAACCTGTGCTCAGTGTTACAGTGCTCACTCTCAGATAACCTGTGCTCAGTGTTCCAGTGCTCACTCTCAGATAACCTGTGCTCAGTGTTCCAGTGCTCACTCTCAGATAACCTGTGCTCAGTGTTCCAGTGCTCACTCTCAGATAACCTGTGTTCAGTGTTCCAGTGCTCACTCTCAGATAACCTGTGTTCAGTGTTTCAGTGCTCACTCTCAAATAACCTGTGTTCAGTGTTCCAGTGCTCACTCTCAGATAACCTGTATTCAGTGTTTCAGCGCTCACTCTCAGATAACCTGTGTTCAGTGTTTCAGTGCTCACTCTCAGATAACCTGTGTTCAGTGTTCCAGTGCTCACTCTCAGATAACCTGTGCTCAGTGTTTCAGTGCTCACTCAGATAACCTGTGCTCAGTGTTTCAGTGCTCACTCTCAGATAACCTGTGCTCAGTGTTTCAGTGCTCACTCTCAGATAACCTGTGCTCAGTGTTTCAGTGCTCACTCTCAGATAACCTGTGCTCAGTGTTCCAGTGCTCACTCTCAGATAACCTGTGCTCAGTGTTCCAGTGCTCACTCTCAGATAACCTGTGCTCAGTGTTTCAGTGCTCACTCTCGGATAACCTGTGCTCAGTGTTCCAGTGCTCACTCTCAGATAACCTGTGCTCAGTGTTTCAGTGCTCACTCAGATAACCTGTGCTCAGTGTTCCAGTGCTCACTCTCAGATAACCTGTGCTCAGTGTTTCAGTGCTCACTCTCAGATAACATGTGCTCAGTGTTCCAGTGCTCACTCTCAGATAACCTGTGCTCAGTGTTTCAGTGCTCACTCTCAGATAACCTGTGCTCAGTGTTTCAGTGCTCACTCTCAGATAACCTGTGCTCAGTGTTTCAGTGCTCACTCAGATAACCTGTGCTCAGTGTTTCTGTGCTCACTCTCAGATAACCTGTGCTCAGTGTTCCAGTGCTCACTCTCAGATAACCTGTGCTCAGTGTTTCAGTGCTCACTCTCAGATAACCTGTGCTCAGTGTTTCAGTGCTCACTCTCAGATAACCTGTGCTCAGTGTTTCAGTGCTCACTCTCAGATAACCTGTGCTCAGTGTTTCAGTGCTCAGATAACTGTGCTCAGATAACCTGTGCTCAGTGTTAAAGTGCTCACTCTCAGATGTGCTCAGTGTTCCAGTGCTCAGATAACCTGTGCTCAGTGTTTCAGTGCTCACTCTCAGATAACCTGTGCTCAGTGTTCTCAGTGCTCACTCTCAGATAACCTCAGTGTTTCAGTGCTCACTCTCAGATAACCTGTGCTCAGTGTTTCACTCTCAGATAACCTGTGCTCAGTGTTCCAGTGCTCACTCTCAGATAACCTGTGCTCAGTGTTTCAGTGCTCACTCTCAGATAACCTGTGCTCAGTGTTCCAGTTCACAGATGCTCACTCTCAGATAACCTGTGCTCAGTGTTCTCAGTGCTCACTCTCAGATAACCTGTGCTCAGTGTTTCAGTGTTTCAGTGCTCACTCTCAGATAACCTGTGCAGTCAGTGTTCCAGTGCTCACTCTCAGATAACCTGTGCTCAGTGTTTCAGTGCTCACTCTCAGATAACCTGTGCTCAGTGTTTCAGTGCTCACTCTCAGATAACCTGTGCTCAGTGTTTCAGTGCTCACTCTCAGATAACCTGTGCTCAGTGTTCCAGTGCTCACTCTCAGATAACCTGTGCTCAGTGTTCCAGTGCTCACTCTCAGATAACCTGTGCTCAGTGTTTCAGTGCTCACTCTCAGATAACCTGTGCTCAGTGTTCCAGTGCTCACTCTCAGATAACCTGTGCTCAGTGTTTCAGTGCTCACTCAGATAACCTGTGCTCAGTGTTCCAGTGCTCACTCTCAGATAACCTGTGCTCAGTGTTTCAGTGCTTACTCTCAGATAACCTGTGCTCAGTGTTCCAGTGCTCACTCTCAGATAACCTGTGCTCAGTGTTTCAGTGCTCACTCTCAGATAACCTGTGCTCAGTGTTTCAGTGCTCACTCTCAGATAACCTGTGCTCAGTGTTTCAGTGCTCACTCAGATAACCTGTGCTCAGTGTTTGTGTGCTCTCTCTCAGATAACCTGTGATCAGTCAGTGCTCACTCTCAGATAACAGTGCAGTCTCACTCTCAGATAACCTGTGTTCAGTGTTTCAGTGCTCACTCTCAGATAACCTGTGCTCAGTGTTCCAGTGCTCACTCTCAGATAACCTGTGCTCAGTGTTCCAGTGCTCACTCTCAGATAACCTGTGCTCAGTGTTCCAGTGCTCACTCTCAGATAAGCTGTGCTCAGTGTTTCAGTGCTCACTCTCAGATAACCTGTGCTCAGTGTTTCAGTGCTTACTCTCAGATAACCTGTGCTCAGTGTTCCAGTGCTCACTCTCAGATAACCTGTGCTCAGTGTTCCAGTGCTCACTCTCAGATAACCTGTGCTCAGTGTTCCAGTGCTCACTCTCAGATAACCTGTGCTCAGTGTTTCAGTGCTCACTCTCAGATAACCTGTGCTCAGTGTTTCAGTGCTCACTCTCAGATAACCTGTGCTCAGTGTTCCAGTGCTCACTCTCAGATAACCTGTGCTCAGTGTTTCAGTGCTCACTCTCAGATAACCTGTGCTCAGTGTTTCTGTGCTCACTCTCAGATAACCTGTGCTCAGTGTTTCAGTGCTCACTCTCAGATAACCTGTGCTCAGTGTTTCAGTGCTCACTCTCAGATAACCTGTGCTCAGTGTTCCAGTGCTCACTCTCAGATAACCTGTGCTCAGTGTTCCAGTGCTCACTCTCAGATAACCTGTGCTCAGTGTTCCAGTGCTCACTCTCAGATAACCTGTGCTCAGTGTTTCAGTGCTCACTCTCAGATAACCTGTGCTCAGTGTTTCAGTGCTCACTCTCAGATAACCTGTGCTCAGTGTTCCAGTGCTCACTCTCAGATAACCTGTGCTCAGTGTTCCAGTGCTCACTCTCAGATAACCTGTGCTCAGTGTTCCAGTGCTCACTCTCAGATAACCTGTGCTCAGTGTTTCAGTGCTCACTCTCAGATAACCTGTGCTCAGTGTTCCAGTGCTCACTCTCAGATATATTCTTCTTAGATCCATCAAGTTCCGCAGCATCTTCTATTCTACACTGTCTGGATGACCCTAATAGGTTTAGCGCTTCCTTTTGATTATAATAATATCGTACACTGTGGTTAGGTTCAATGTGTTACTTACTAGTTGTAAAAGACACTTATCGATAGATACTTAGCCTGTTTCATGTGTGTGTGTATGTGTAGTGTGTTAGTTACCATTTTGTCCTAGGCACATGTCGATTAGACACTAGGCCTGTTGTATATGAGTACGTGTGTGTGTGTGTGTACTCACCTATTTGTACTCACCTATTTGTGGTTGCAGGGGTCGAGTCCTAGCTCCTGGCCCCGCCTCTTCACCGGTTGCTACTAGGCCCTCTCTCTCCCCGCTCCATGAGCTTTATCAAACCTCGTCTTAAAACTGTGTATGGTTCCTGCCTCCACTACGTCATTTTCTAGGCTATTCCACTGCCTTACAACTCTATGACTGAAGAAATACTTCCTACTATCTCTCTGACTCATTTGTGTCTTCAACTTCCAATTGTGGCCTCTTGTTTCTGTGTCCCCTCCCTGGAACATCCTATCCTTATCCACCTTGTCTATTCCACGCAGTATTTTATATGTCGTTATCATGTCTCCCCTGACCCTCCTGTCCTCCAGTGTCGTCAGGCCGATTTCCCTTAATCTTTCTTCATAGGACATTCCCCTTAGCTCTGGAACTAACCTTGTTGCAAACCTTTGTACTTTCTCTAGTTTCTTGACGTGCTTTATCAAGTGCGGGTTCGAAACAGGTGCTGCATACTCCAGTATGGGCCTGACATACACGGTGTACAGTGTCTTGAATGATTCCTTACTAAGGTATCGGAATGCTGTTCTCAGGTTTGCCAGGCGCCCATATGCTGCAGCAGTTATCTGATTGATGTGTGCTTCCGGAGACATGCTCGGTGTTATACTCACCCCAAGATCTTTCTCCTTGAGTGAGGTTTGCAGTCTTTGGCCACCTAGCCTATACTCTGTCTGTGGTCTTCTGTGCCCTTCCCCTATCTTCATGACTTTGCATTTGGCAGGATTAAATTCGAGAAGCCATTTGCTGGACCAGGTGTCCAGTCTGTCCAGGTCTCTTTGAAGTCCTGCCTGGTCCTCATCAGATTTAATTCTCCTCATTAACTTCACATCATCTGCAAACAGGGACACTTCTGAGTCTAACCCTTCCGTCATGTCGTTCACATATACCAAAAATAGCACTGGTCCTAGGACCGACCCCTGTGGGACCCCGCTCGTCACAGGTGCCCACTGTGATACATCATTACGTATCATGACTCGTTGTTGCCTCCCTGTCAGGTATTCTCTGATCCATTGCAGTGCCCTTCCTGTTATATGCGCCTGATGCTCTAGCTTCTGCACTAATCTCTTGTGAGGAACTGTGTCAAAGGCCTTCTTGCACTCCAAGAAGATGCAATCAACCCACCCCTCTCTCTCTTGTCTTACTTCTGTTATTTTATCATAAAACTCCAGAAGGTTTGTGACACAGGATTTGCCTTCCGTGAATCCGTGCTGGTTGGCATTTATACTCCTGTTCCGTTCCAGGTGCTCCACCACTCTCCTCCTGATAATCTTCTCCATAATTTTGCATACTATACACGTCAATGACACAGGTCTATAGTTTAGTGCCTCTTTTCTGTCTCCTTTTTTGAAAATGGGAACTACATTTGCCGTCTTCCATACCTCAGGTAGTTGCCCAGTTTCCAGGGATGTGTTGAAGATTGTGGTAAGTGGTACGCACAACATATCTGCTCCCTCTCTAAGGACCCACGGAGAGATGTTGTCCGGTCCCATTGCCTTTGAGGTATCGATGTCCCTTAGCAGTTTCTTCACCTCCTCCTCATCTGTATGTATGTCGTCCAACACTTGTTGGTGTATTCCTTATTGGTGTCCCCATCTGGTCTGTCCCCCCAGAGTCCTTCCTGTCTCTACTGTAAATACTTCCTTAAATCTCGTGTTGAACTCCTCACATACCTCTTGATCGTTTCTTGTGAGTTCTCCACCTTCTTTCCTCAGCCTTATCACCTGGTCCTTGACTGTTGTCTTCCTCCTAATGTGGCTATACAGCAGCTTCGGGTCAGATTTGACTTTCGATGCTATGTCGTTTTCATACTGTCGCTGGGCCTCCCTCCTTATCTGCGCATACTCGTTTCTGCCTCTTCTACTAATCTCCTTGTTTTCCTGGGTCCTATGCCTCCTGTACCTTTTCCATTCTCTGTTGCATTTAGTTTTTGCCTCCCTACACCTTCGGGTAAACCAAGGACTCGTTTTGGTCTTCCTATTATTTCTGTTTCCCTTGGGAACAAAACTTTCCTCTGCCTCCTTGCACTTTGTTGCCACATATTCCATCATCTCGTTTACTGATTTTCCTACCATTTCTCTGTCCCACTGAACCTCCTGCAGGAAGTTTCTCATACCTGTGTAGTCCCCCCTTTTATAGTTTGGCCTGTCCCCTTCAGTTCCTGTTACCTTCTCCAATTGTAACTCTACTATATAGTCAAAACTCAGAACCACATGATCGCTAGCTCCAAGGGGCCTCTCGTAAGTGATGTCCTCAATGTCTGAACTGCTCAGGGTGAACACAAGATCCAGTCTTGCTGGCTCATCCTCCCCTCTCTCTCTGGTTGTGTCCCTGACATGTTGATGCATGAGGTTTTCAAGTACCACATCCATCATCTTGGCTCTCCATGTTTCGGGACCCCCATGTGGCTCCAGGTTTTCCCAGTCGATCTCCCTGTGGTTGAAATCGCCCATTACCAGTAACTTTGCTCTGCTCGAGTGAGCTCTTCTTGCCACCTCAGCCAGTGTGTCCACCATCACCCTGTTGTTTTCTTCGTACTCCTCTCTTGGCCTCCTGCAGTTCTGTGGTGGGTTATACATCACTCCAATGACTACTTTATGTTCTCCGGACTGAATTGTACCTACAATGTAGTCTCTTTCTCCAATCATGTCCATGCCTTCCATTTCCTCAAATCCCCATTGGTGTTTTATGAGCAGTGCAACCCCTCCTCCCCCTCTACTCCTTCTATCTTTCCTCAGGATCTGATATCCTGTTGGGAAGATTGTGTCTGTTATTGTCTCAGCGAGTTTTGTTTCTGTGACTGCTATGATGTCTGGGGATTTTTCACTGATTCTTTCATTCCACTCCTCATGTTTATTCGTTATTCCATCCGCGTTTGTGTACCAAACCTTTAGTTTCTTTTCTATCATTGTGGTCATGCAAGTATATTGGGGTTGGGGGAGCGAGAGCCTTGGTGGGGGCCTATATGGGGCTGTGGTGTAGGTGGGGTTTGTGTTGATGGGGGTGGGGTCAGAATGCCCATAAGGGACAGCTGTTGGGGTGAGGTTTGTGATATGGGGGTTGGTGGCAGAGGGAACAGTGAGTGGGTTGTAGTATAGGTTGCTCAGTTGCGTTGGGAATGTCGCGGGTGGAGTCTTTTGGTGGGAGATTCTGTGGGGTGTGTTTGCCCTTCCTCCTGTGTCTGGGTCCTGCTCATTTTCATTGCTTCTCGTTCCTCCTTGCGTCTCTGTACCCTCTCTTTCAGTGTAGTCCTTTCTTCTTGTGTTCTGTCGCGGTCGAGGTATACTCTCTGGTACCCCTCTTTGTGCCTCAGTCTTGCTTTCTCTTGCAGAATCCTGGTTCGAACTGATTCTTCCTTGAAAGTTACTCTGACAGGCCGTATCCTTCCACTCGCAAACCACCCAATTCTCTGAAAATTTGTCACCTGGGTCATATTGCCCTCCCCTATTGTTTTCATGATGCCTTCAATCATTTTTTTCTCCTCCTGTTTTATTTCTTCAAAGTTGGCCCCCTTGGCTTCTTGGAGCCCGTACACAAAAACTGACCTCGCCCTTTCCTCCTCCCACTGAGTCTCCATCTGCTTCCTCTGAGGCATTATTTCCTTCCATTGACATGTTCTTGCCTTCAGTCCCTGTCATATCTGAAACTTCTATTCTCAGTGAACTGTCTTTCCTGACCAGCTGTCCCTTGCTACTGCAGTTGGCTGTTAGAATCTCTGCATATAACAAACCTTCATTGTCTTCGGACCTGTCGCTTGATCTTAGTGTGCTCATCGTCTTTTCCCTGGCCCCACGTGGGTCTGATAGGGCCTTCGTGTACGGCATGTCTCCGTTGTTGCTTACCATCCCCTTGTCTGCGCCTGACTTTGAATTTCCTTCATTGTCTTCGGACCTGTCGTTTGATCTCAGTGTGCTCATCGTCTTTTCCCTGGCCCCACGTGGGTCTGATAGGGCCTTCGTGTACGGCATGTCTCCGTTGTTGCTTACCATCCCCTTGTCTGCGCCTGACTTTGAATTTCCTGATGTCACATCTGAATTGTCATTTGTCTCTCTAATCTGTTTCAGGCTTTGCAGTTTCTCTTCTAAGCACTGTATCCTAGCTTCTGCTGCTAAGACCTGTACTTCCCACTTCCTGCACTCTTCAGCTATCCGCTCCTCCATTTTCTTACCAAGCTCTACTATCTTCCTTCCCTGTGTGTGTGTGTGTGTGTGTGTGTGTGTATGTTTGTGTGTGTGTGTGTGTGTGACTGTGTGTGTTTGTGTGTGTGTGTATGTGTGTGTGTGTGTGTGTGTGTGTGTGTGTGTGTGTGTGTGTGTGTGTGTGTGCGTGTGTGTGTGTGTGTGTGTGTGTACATTTGTGTGTCTGTGTGTGTGTGACTGTGTGTGTGTGTGTGTGTGTGTGTATGTGTGTGTGTGTGTGTGTGTGTGTGTGTGTGTGTGTGTGTGTGTGTGTGTGTGTGTGTGTGTGTGTGTGTGAGTTTGTGTGTGTACTCACCTATTTGTACTCACATATTTGTGGTTGCAGGGGTCGAGTCTTAGCTCCTGGCCCCGCCTCTTCACCGGTTGCTACCAGGCCCTCTCTCTCCCCGCTCCATGAGCTTTATCAAACCTCGTCTTAAAACTGTGTATGGTTCCTGCCTCCACTACGTCATTTTCTAGGCTATTCCACTGCCTTACAACTCTATGACTGAAGAAATACTTCCTAATATCTCTCTGACTCATTTGTGTCTTCAACTTCCAATTGTGGCCTCTTGTTTCTGTGTCCCCTCCCTGGAACATCCTGTCTTTGTCCACCTTGTCTATTCCACACAGTATTTTATATGTCGTTATCATGTCTCCCCTGACCCTCCTGTCCTCCAGTGTCGTCAGGCCGATTTCCCTTGTGTGTGTATGTGTGTGTGTGTGTACTCACCTAGTTGTACTCACCTAGTTGAGGTTGCGGGGGTCGAGTCCGAGCTCCTGGCCCCGCCTCTTCACTGATCGCTACTAGGTCACTCTCCCTGAACTGTGAGCTTTATCATACCTCTGCTTAAAGCTATGTATGGATCCTGCCTCCACTACATCGCTTCCCAAACTATTCCACTTACTGACTACTCTGTGGCTGAAGAAATACTTCCTAACATCCCTGTGATTCATCTGCGTCTTCAACTTCCAACTGTGTCCCCTTGTTACTGTGTCCAATCTCTGGAACATCCTGTCTTTGTCCACCTTGTCAATTCCTCTCAGTATTTTGTATGCCGTTATCATGTCCCCCCTATCTCTCCTGTCCTCTAGTGTCGTCAGGTTGATTTCCCTTAACCTCTCCTCGTAGGACATACCTCTTAGCTCTGGGACTAGTCTTGTTGCAAACCTTTGCACTTTCTCTAGTTTCTTTACGTGCTTGGCTAGGTGTGGGTTCCAAATTGGTGCCGCATACTCCAATATGGGCCTAACGTACAGGGTGTACAGGGTCCTGAACGGTTCCTTATTAAGATGTCGGAATGCTGTTCTGAGGTTTGCTAGGCGCCCATATGCTGCAGCAGTTATTTGATTGATGTGCGCTTCAGATGTGCCTGGTGTTATACTCACCCCAAGATCTTTTTCCTTGAGTGAGGTTTGTAGTCTCTGGCCCCCTAGACTGTACTCCGTCTGCGGTCTTCTTTGCCCTTCCCCAATCTTCATGACTGCACTTGGTGGGATTGAACTCCAGGAGCCAATTGCTGGACCAGGTCTGCAGCCTGTCCAGATCCCTTTGTAGTTCTGCCTGGTCTTCGATAGAGTGAATTCTTCTCATCAACTTCACGTCATCTGCAAACAGGGACACCTCAGAGTCTATTCCTTCCGTCATATCGTTCACAAATACCAGAAACAGCACTGGTCCTAGGACTGGCCCCTGTGGGACCCCGCTGGTCACAGGTGCCCACTCTGACACCTCGCCACGTACCATGACTCGCTGCTGTCTTCCCGACAAGTATTCCCTGATCCATTGTAGTGCCTTCCCTGTTATCCCTGCTTGGTCCTCCAGTTTTTGCACCAATCTCTTGTGTGGAACTGTGTCAAACGCCTTCTTGCAGTCCAAGAATATGCAATCCACTCACCCCTCTCTCTCTTGTCTTACTGCTGTCACCATGTCATAGAACTCCAGTAGGTTTGTGACACAGGATTTCCCGTCCCTGAAACCATGTTGGCTGCTGTTGATGAGATCATTCCTTTCTAGGTGTTCCACCATTCTTCTCCTGATAATCTTCTCCATGATTTTGCATACTATACATGTCAGTGACACTGGTCTGTAGTTTAATGCTTCATGTCTGTCTCCTTTTTTAAAGATTGGGACTACATTTGCTGTCTTCCATGCCTCAGGCAATCTCCCTGTTTCGATAGATGTATTGAATATTGTTGTTAGGGGTACACATAGTGCCTCTGCTCCCTCTCTCAATACCCATGGGGAGATGTTATCTGGCCCCATTGCCTTTGAGGTATCTAGCTCACTCAGAAGCCTCTTCACTTCTTCCTCGGTTGTGTGCACTGTGTCCAGCACATGGTGGTGTGCCCCACCTCTCCGTCTTTCTGGAGCCCCTTCTGTCTCCTCTGTGAACGCTTCTTTGAATCTCTTGTTGAGTTCCTCACATACTTCATGGTCATTTCTTGTTGTCTCTCCTCCTTCCTTCCTTAGCCTGATTACCTGGTCCTTGGCTGTTGTTTTCCTCCTGATGTGGCTGTACAACAGTTTCGGGTCAGATTTGGCTTTCGCTGCTATGTCATTTTCATATTGTCTTTGGGCCTCCCTTCTTATCTGTGCATATTCGTTTCTGGCTCTACGACTGCTCTCCTTATTCTCCTGGGTCCTTTGCCTTCTATATTTCTTCCATTCCCTAGCACACTTGGTTTTTGCCTCCCTGCACCTTTGGGTAAACCATGGGCTCATCCTGGCTTTTTCATTATTCCTGTTACCCTTGGGTACAAACCTCTCCTCAGCCTCCTTGCATTTTGTTGCTACATATTCCATCATCTCATTAACTGGCTTCCCTGCCAGTTCTCTGTCCCACTGAACCCCGTTCAGGAAGTTCCTCATTCCTGTGTAGTCCCCTTTCTTGTAGTTTGGCTTCATTCGTCCTGGCCTTCCTGCTTCTCCCTCCACTTGTAGCTCTACTGTGTATTCGAAGCTTAAAACCACATGGTCACTGGCCCCAAGGGGTCTTTCATATGTGATGTCCTCGATATCTGCACTACTCAAGGTGAATACTAAGTCTAGCCTTGCTGGTTCATCCTCTCCTCTCTCTCTTGTAGTGTCCCTTACGTGTTGGTACATGAAGTTTTCCAGTACCACCTCCATCATCTTAGCCCTCCATGTATCTTGGCCCCCATGCGGGTCAAAGTTCTCCCAATCGATCTCCTTGTGGTTAAAGTCACCCATGATCAGGATCTTTGCCCTGCATGCATGAGTTCTTCTGGCCACTCTAGCCAGTGTGTCAACCATCGCTCTATTGCTCTCGTCGTACTCTTGCCTTGGCCTCCTGCTGTTCTGTGGTGGGTTATACATCACTGCTATTACCACCTTGGGACCTCCAGAGTGAAGCGTTCCCACTATGTAATCACTTTCTTCTCCGCTGTCTCCTCTCTCCAGCTCATCAAAATTCCAGCGATTTTTGATCAGCAATGCCACTCCTCCACCCCCCCTGTTCCCTCTGTCTTTTCTCAAGATTTGGTATCCCATTGGAAAGATGGCATCTGTTATCGTACCTGTAAGCTTGGTTTCTGTGAGAGCTATGATGTCCGGAGATGCCTCTTTGACTCTTTCATGCCACTCCTCCCACTTATTTGTTATACCATCAGCATTTGTGTACCATACCTTCAGTTTCCTTTCCAACACTAAGTGTGTGTGTGTGCGTGTGTGTGTGTGTGTGTGTGTGTGTGTGTGTGTGTGTGTGTGTGTGTGTGTGTGTGTGTGTGTGTGTGTGTGTGTGTGTGTGTGTGTGTGTGTGTGTGTGTGTGTGTGTGTGTGTGTATGTGTGTGTGTACTCTCCCATATGTACTCTCCTATATGTGGTTACATGGGTCTATTCAAAGCTCCTGGTCCGGCCTCTTTGCTAGTCGTTAATAGGTCCACTCACTCCCGGCTCCAAAAACCTTATCGTACCTCTTCTTAAAACTATGTATGGATCCTGCCTCTACCACCTCGCTCTCTAGATTGTTACACTTCCTGACAACTCTAAGGCTGAAGAAATACTTCATAACTTCCCCATGGCTTGTTTAAGTTTTCAACTTCCTGTCTTGCCCTCTTGTTCCTATATTTCATCTCCGAAACTTTGTGGCCCAGGTCACCATGTCAATTTCTCTCAGTATTTTGTATATCGTTATCATATCTCCCATATTCGTTCCGTTCTCCAGTGTCATCGGTAGATTTCCCTTAACCTCTTATCGGAGGACAAACCCCTTAGCTCCGGAACTAGTCTCGTTGTAAACTTTCGCAATTTCTCTATTTTCTTGATATGCTTGACCAGGTGTGGGTGCCATACTGCTGCTACATACTGGTGCTACATACTGCTGCTACATACTGCTGCTACATACTGCTGCTACATACTGGTGCTACATACTGCTGCTACATACACAAATAACCCGCACATAAAAGACAGAAGCTTACGACGATGTTTCGGTCCGACTTGGACCATTGACAAAGTCACACTAACAGAGGAGGAGCAGAACGGCTATATATAGGCAGGAAGAGGTGGAGGTAGTAGTAGTGGTAGTAGTAGTAGTAGTAGTAGTACAAGAATTGTATATAATACCGACAGGATGAAATGACACATGCACAACACCCGGGCATCCCCACCGTAGACGTTTCGCCATCCAGCCAGCCACTGGATGGCGAAACGTCCACAACAAAGACAACCAGACGCCGCACATGTGTCTAATTTCATCAGTAGATGTAGTGGAAGAAGAAGAGGTAGTAGTAGTGGTAGAGGTAGAAGTGGGAAATAAGGAAGACGAGCCAGTCAAATACAAAGGAAGGGGAGCACTGCAAGAGAGCTAGAAACCCACAGGGAGAGAACAAGCGCACCGAGGTGCGTGAAAGGGGAAGTGGTGAAATAAAATAAAGAAGGAACAGAAACACGAGACAGGAGAGAGAAAGACAACCCAGAGGAGAAAAGGAGAGAGGAAAGGGGAAGAGGAAGAAGAAAAAGAAGAAGAGGAAAAAATGAGGATTCAGGTTAAGTCACGGGTGTTCTGAAGTTTGGAGCATTTTACAATGTAGTGGGAGAGGAAGGCATCTACAGAGACGAAGCCAGGGCTAAGGTTCATACAAGGAAAGTTGTGTATAAGAGAGGATTCAACTAAACGGCGACTGTTCGAGTTGGAAGTAGGGAAGACAGTTTTAGCAGACGACCAGTCAATAGGATGGCTATGATCTCTGACGTGACAGAAAAGAGCATTGTTAGTGTCGGCAAGCCTAACACTATTTTTGTGCTCCCTAAGTCTGTCAGAAAGAGATCGACCAGTTTCTCCAAAGTATTGAAGAGGACAGGAGGAGCAAGAAATAGAGTAGACACCAGGAACATCTGTAGAGGGAGGAGAGGTATGAACGAGATTAGTGCGAAGAGTGTTAGTCTGGCGGAAGGTAAGCTTGATGTCTAAGGGACGGAGAGAATTGTTGAGATTAGAAAGACCGGAAATGTAGGGAAGGCAGAGGATAGAAGAGTTCCCATGAGTAGAGAGTTTGGGAGAGAAGAAATTGCGTTTAGCACGTGAGAGGGCAGAGTCTATGAAATGGGAAGGGTAGCCAAGACGGGAGAACGAATTATAAAGAGTGGAAATTTCTGCAGGAAGGAACTGAGGATCACAGATGCGGAGGGCACGGAGAAAGAGGGAGATAAGAACACTTTTCTTGACAGGGGAAGCGTGATAGGAAAAGTAGTGAATGTACATGCCACTGTGCATAGGTTTACGGTAAACGGAAAAGGAAAAACCTGTATCTGAGCGGTGGACATGGACATCAAGGAAAGGAAGTAAGGAATTAGATTCCCATTCAGCTTTAAACTTAATGGAAGGGGCAAGATTGTTAAACGCAATTTCTTCTCTCCCAAACTCTCTACTCATGGGAACTCTTCTATCCTCTGCCTTCCCTACATTTCCGGTCTTTCTAATCTCAACAATTCTCTCCGTCCCTTAGACATCAAGCTTACCTTCCGCCAGACTAACACTCTTCGCACTAATCTCGTTCATACCTCTCCTCCCTCTACAGATGTTCCTGGTGTCTACTCTATTTCTTGCTCCTCCTGTCCTCTTCAATACTTTGGAGAAACTGGTCGATCTCTTTCTGACAGACTTAGGGAGCACAAAAATAGTGTTAGGCTTGCCGACACTAACAATGCTCTTTTCTGTCACGTCAGAGATCATAGCCATCCTATTGACTGGTCTTCTGCTAAAACTGTCTTCCCTACTTCCAACTCGAACAGTCGCCGTTTAGTTGAATCCTCTCTTATACACAACTTTCCTTGTATGAACCTTAGCCCTGGCTTCGTCTCTGTAGATGCCTTCCTCTCCCACTACATTGTAAAATGCTCCAAACTTCAGAACACCCGTGACTTAACCTGAATCCTCATTTTTTCTTCTTCTTCTTTTTCTTCTTCCTCTTCCCCTTTCCTCTCTCCTTTTCTCCTCTGGGTTGTCTTTCTCTCTCCTGTCTCGTGTTTCTGTTCCTTCTTTATTTTATTTCACCACTTCCCCTTTCACGCACCTCGGTGCGCTTGTTCTCTCCCTGTGGGTTTCTAGCTCTCTTGCAGTGCTCCCCTTCCTTTGTATTTGACTGGCTCGTCTTCCTTATTTCCCACTTCTACCTCTACCACTACTACTACCTCTTCTTCTTCCACTACATCTACTGATGAAATTAGACACATGTGCGGCGTCTGGTTGTCTTTGTTGTGGACGTTTCGCCATCCAGTGGCTGGCTGGATGGCGAAACGTCTACGGTGGGGATGCCCGGGTGTTGTGCATGTGTCATTTCATCCTGTCGGTATTATATACAATTCTTGTACTACTACTACTACTACTACTACCACTACTACTACTACTACCACTACTACTACCTCCACCTCTTCCTGCCTATATATAGCCGTTCTGCTCCTCCTCTGTTAGTGTGACTTTGTCAATGGTCCAAGTCGGACCGAAACGTCGTCGTAAGCTTCTGTCTTTTATGTGCGGGTTATTTGTGTATCGTTCCAGTCACGGTATTGTGCCTTTTTGTTATTTATTGCTGCTACATACTGGTGTTACATACTGCTGCTACATACTGATGCTACATACTGCTGCTACATACTGCTGCTACATACTGGTGCTACATACTGCTGCTACATACTGATGCTACATACTGCTGCTACATACTGCTGCTACATACTGGTGCTACATACTGCTGCTACATACTGATGCTACATACTGCTGCTACATACTGCTGCTACATACTGGTGCTACATACTGCTGCTACATACTGATGCTACATACTGCTGCTACATACTGCTGCTACATACTGCTGCTACATACTGCTGCTACATACTGCTGCTACATACTGCTGCTACATACTGGTGCTACATACTGCTGCTACATACTGATGCTACATACTGGTGCTACATACTGCTGCTACATACTGCTGCTACATACTGCTGCTACATACTGCTGCTACATACTGCTGCTACATACTGCTGCTACATACTGCTGCTACATACTGCTGCTACATACTGCTGCTACATACTGCTGCTACATACTGCTGCTACATACTGATGCTACATACTGGTGCTACATACTGCTGCTACATACTGGTGCTACATACTGCTGCTACCTACTGCTGCTACATACTACTGCTACATACTGTTGCTACATACTGCTGCTACATACTGATGCTACATACTGGTGCTACATACTGGTGCTACATACTGCTGCTACATACTGGTGCTACATACTGCTGCTACATACTGATGCTACATACTGCTACTACATACTGCTGCTACATACTGGTGCTACATACTGGTGCTACATACTGCTGCTACATACTGATGCTACATACTGGTGCTACATACTGCTGCTACATACTGCTGCTACATACTGCTGCTACCTACTGCTGCTACATACTGCTGCTACATACTGCTGCTACATACTGCTGCTACATACTGCTGCTACATACTCCTGCTACATACTGCCGCTACGTACTGCTGCTACATACTGCTGCTACATACTGCTGCTACATACTGATGCTACATACTGGTGCTACATACTGCTGCTACATACTGCTGCTACATACTGCTGCTACCTACTGCTGCTACATACTACTGCTACATACTGCTGCTACATACTGCTGCTACATACTGCTGCTACATACTCCTGCTACATATTGCTGCTACATACTGCTGCTACATACTACTGCTACATACTGCTGCTACATACTGCTGCTACATACTGCTGCTACATACTCCTGCTACATACTGCCGCTACGTACTGCTGCTACATACTGATGCTACATACTGCTGCTACATACTGATGCTACATACTCCTGCTACATACTGCCGCTACGTACTGCTGCTACATACTGCTGCTACATACTGCTGCTACATACTGCTGCTACATACTGCTGCTACATACTGCTGCTACATACTGCTGCTACATACTGCTGCTACTTACTGATGCTACACTGCTACATACTGCTGCTACATACTGCTGCTACATACTGCTGCTACATACTGATGCTACATACTGCTGCTACATACTGCTGCTACATACTCCTGCTACATACTGCCGCTACGTACTGCTGCTACATACTGCTGCTACGTACTGCTGCTACATACTGCTGCTACATACTGGTGCTACATACTGATGCTACATACTGGTGCTACACACTGCTGCTACATAATGGTGCTACATACTGCTGCTACCTACTGCTGCTACATACTACTGCTACATACTGCTGCTACATACTGCTGCTACATACTGCTGCTACATACTGCTGCTACATACTGCTGCTACATACTGCTGCTACATACTGCTGCTACATACTGCTGCTACATACTGCTGCTACATACTGCTGCTACATACTGCTGCTACATACTGCTGCTACATACTGCTGCTACATACTGCTGCTACATACTGCTGCTACATACTGGTGCTACATACTGCTGCTACATACTGCTGCTACATACTGCTGCTACATACTGCTGCTACATACTGCTGCTACATACTGCTGCTACATACTGCTGCTACATACTGCCGCTACGTACTGCTGCTACATACTGCTGCTACATACTGCTGCTACATACTGCTGCTACATACTGCTGCTACATACTGCTGCTACATACTGCTGCTACATACTGCTGCTACATACTGCTGCTACATACTGCTGCTACATACTGCTGCTACATACTGCTGCTACATACTGCTGCTACATACTGCTGCTACATACTGCTGCTACATACTGCTGCTACATACTGGCGCTACATACTGGTGCTACATACTGCTGCTACATACTGCTGCTACATACTGCTGCTACATACTGCTGCTACATACTGCTGCTACATACTGCTGCTACATACTGCTGCTACATACTGCTGCTACATACTGGCGCTACATACTGCTGCTACATACTGCTGCTACATACTGCTGCTACATACTGCTGCTACATACTGCTGCTACATACTGCTGCTACATACTGCTGCTACATACTGCTGCTACATACTGCTGCTACATACTGCTGCTACATACTGCTGCTACATACTGCTGCTACATACTGCTGCTACATACTGCTGCTACATACTGCTGCTACATACTGCTGCTACATACTGGCGCTACATACTGGTGCTACATACTGGTGCTACATACTGGTGCTACATACTGGTGCTACATACTGGTGCTACATACTGGTGCTACATACTGCTGCTACATACTGATGCTACATACTGCTGCTACATACTGCTGCTACATATTGCTGCTACATACTGGTGCTATATACTGGTGATACATACTGGTGCTACATACTAGTGCTACATACTGCTGCTACATACTGGTGCTACATACTGCTGCTACATACTGCTGCTACATACTGCTGCTACATACTGCTGCTACATACTGCTGCTACATACTGCTGCTACATACTGCTGCTACATACTGCTGCTACATACTGCTGCTACATACTGCTGCTACATACTGCTGCTACATACTGCTGCTGCTGCTACATACTGCTGCTACATACTGCTGCTACATACTGCTGCTACATACTGCTGCTACATACTGCTGCTACACTGCTGCTACACTGCTGCTACACACTGCTGCTACACACTGCTGCTACACTCTGCTGCTACACACTGCTGCTACACTCTGCTGCTACACACTGCTGCTACACACTGCTGCTACATACTGCTGCTACACACTGCTGCTACACACTGCTGCTACACACTGCTGCTACACACTGCTGCTAAATACTGGTGCTACACACTGCTGCTACGCACTGCTGGTGCACACTGCTGCTACATACTGCTGCTAATCACTGCTGCTACACACTGCAGCTACACACTGCTGCTACACACTGCTGCTAATCACTGCTACTACACACTGCTGCTACACACTGCTGCTACACACTGCTGCTACATACTGCTGCTACATACTGCTGCTACATACTGCTGCTACATACGTTGCTACACACTGCTGCTACACACTGCTGCTACACACTGCTGCTACACACTGCTGCTACACACTGCTGCTACACACAGCTGTTACATACTGCTGCTACACACTGCTGCTACATACTGCTGCTACACACTGCTGCTACACACTGCTGCTACATACTGCTGCTACACACTGCTGCTACACACTGCTGCTACACAGTGCTGCTGCACACTGCTGCTACATACTGCTGCTACACACTGCTGCTACACACTGCTGCTACACACTGCTGCTAAATACTGGTGCTACACACTGCTGCTACGCACTGCTGGTGCACACTGCTGCTACATACTGCTGCTAATCACTGCTGCTACACACTGCTGCTACATACTGCTGCTACATACTGCTGCTACACACTGCTGCTACATACTGCTGCTACATACTGCTGCTACATACTGCAGCTACATACTGCTGCTACGTACTGCTGCTACATACTGCTGCTACATACTGCTGCTACACACTGCTGCTACACACTGCTGCTACACACTGCTGCTACACACTGCTGCTACACACTGCTGCTACACACTGCTGCTACACACTGCTGCTACACACTGCTGCTACACACTGCTGCTACACACTGCTGCTACACACTGCTGCTACACTGCTGCTACACACTGCTGCTACATACTGCTGCTACACACTGCTGCTACACACTGCTGCTACACACTGCTGCTACACACTGCTGCTACACACTGCTGCTACACACTGCTGCTACACACTGCTGCTACACACTGCTGCTACACACTGCTGCTACACACTGCTGCTACACACTGCTGCTAATCACTGCTGCTACACACTGCTGCTACACACTGCTGCTAATCACTGCTGCTACACAGTGCTGCTACACACTGCTGCTAATCACTGCTGCTACACACTGCTGCTAATCACTGCTGCTACACACTGCTGCTACTGCTGCTACACACTACACACTGCTGCTACAGTCACTGCTGCTACAGTCACTGCTGCTACAGTCACTGCTGCTACAGTCACTGCTGCTACACACACACTGCTGCTACACACTGCTGCTACATACACTGCTGCTACACACTGCTGCTACACACTGCTGCTACACACTGCTGCTACATACTGCTGCTACACACTGCTGCTACACACTGCTGCTACACACTGTTGCTACACACTGCTGCTACACACTGCTGCTACACACTGCTGCTACACACTGCTGCTACACACTGCTGCTACACACTGCTGCTACACACTGCTGCTACACACTGCTGCTACACACTGCTGCTACACACTGCTGCTACATACTGCTGCTACACACTGCTGCTACACACTGCTGCTACACACTGCTGCTACACACTGCTGCTACACACTGCTGCTACATACTGCTGCTACACACTGCTGCTACACACTGCTGCTACACACTGCTGCTACACACTGCTGCTACACACTGCTGCTACACACTGCTGCTACACACTGCTGCTACACACTGCTGCTACACACTGCTGCTACACACTGCTGCTACACACTGCTGCTACACACTGCTGCTACACACTGCTGCTACACACTGCTGCTACACACTGCTGCTACACACTGCTGCTACACTGCTGCTACACACTGCTGTTACATACTGCTGCTGCTGCTACACACTGCTGCTACACACTGCTGCTACACACTGCTGCTACACACTGCTGCTACACACTGCTGCTACACACTGCTGCTACATACTGCTGCTACACACTGCTGCTACACACTGCTGCTACACACTGCTGCTACACACTGCTGCTACACACTGCTGCTACACACTGCTGCTACACACTGCTGCTACACACTGCTGCTACACACTGCTGCTACACACTGCTGCTACACACTGCTGCTACACACTGCTGCTACACACTGCAGATACACACATGCTGCTGCTACAGACTGCTGCTACATACTGCTGCTACACACTGCTGCTACACACTGCTGCTACACACTGCTGCTACACACTGCTGCTACACACTGCTGCTACACACTGCTACACACTGCTGCTACATACTGCTGCTACACACTGCTGCTACACACTGCTGCTACACACTGCTGCTACATACTGCTGCTACACACTGCTGCTACACACTGCTGCTACACACTGCTGCTACATACTGCTGCTACACACTGCTGCTACACACTGCTGCTACACACTGCTGCTACACACTGCTGCTACACACTGCTGCTACACACTGCTGGTACACACTGCTGCTACATACTGCTGCTACACACTGCTGCTACACACTTATGCTACACACTGCTGCTACACACTGCTGCTACATACTGCTGCTACACACTGCTGCTACACACTGCTGCTACACACTGCTGCTACACACTGCTGCTACACACTGCTGCTACACACTGCTGCTACACACTGCTGCTACACACTGCTGCTACACACTGCTGCTACACACTGCTGCTACACACTGCTGCTACACACTGCTACTTACTGCTACACACTGCTACTTACTGCTACACACTGCTACTTACTGCTACACACTGCCACTTACTGCTACACACTGCCACTTACTGCTACACACTGCCACTTACTGCTACACACTGCCACTTACTGCTACACACTGCCACTTACTGCTACACACTGCCACTTACTGCTACACACTGCCACTTACTGCTACACACTGCCACTTACTGCTACACACTGCCATGCACTGCTACACACTGTCACGCACTGCTACACACTGCCGCGCACTGCTACACACTGCATCTACACACTGCTGCACACTACACACTGCTGCATACTGCTGCTACACACTGCTGCTACATACTGCTGCTACACACTGCTGCTACACACTGCTGCTACACACTGCTGCTACACACTGCTGCTACACACTGCTGCTACACACTGCTGCTACACACTGCTGCTACACACTGCTGCTACACACTGCTGCTACACACTGCTGCTACACACTGCTGCTACACACTGCTGCTACACACTGCTGCTACACACTGCTGCTACACACTGCTGCTACACACTGCTGCTACAGACTGCTGCTACACACTGCTGCTACACACTGCTGCTACACACTGCTGCTACACACTGCTGCTACACACTGCTGCTACACTGCTGCTACACACTGCTGCTGCTACACACTGCTGCTACACTCTGCTGCTACACTCTGCTGCTACACACTGCTGCTACATACTGCTGCTACACACTGCTGCTACACACTGCTGCTACACACTGCTGCTACATACTGCTGCTACACACTGCTGCTACACACTGGTGCTACACTGCTGCTACACACTGCTGCTACACACTGCTGCTACACTGCTGCTACTGCTGCTACACACTGCTGCTACACACTGCTGCTACACACTGCTGCTACACACTGCTGCTACACACTGCTGCTACACACTGCTGCTGCTACACACTGCTGCTACACACTGCTGCTACACTGCTGCTACACACTGCTGCTACACTGCTGCTACTGCTGCTACACACTGCTGCTACACACTGCTGCTACACACTGCTGCTACACACTGCTGCTACACACTGCTGCTACACACTGCTGCTACACACTGCTGCTACACACTGCTGCTACACACTGCTGCTACACACTGCTGCTACACACTGCTGCTACACACTGCTGCTACACACTGCTGCTACACACTGCTGCTACACACTGCTGCTACACACTGCTGCTACACACTGCTGCTACACACTGCTGCTACACACTGCTGCTACACACTGCTGCTACACACTGCTGCTACACACTGCTGCTACACACTGCTGCTACACACTGCTGCTACACACTGCTGCTACACACTGCTGCTACACACTGATGCTACACACTGCTGCTACACACATACTGCTGCTACACACTGCTGCTACACACTGCTGCACACTGCTGCTACACACTGCTGCTACTCACTGCTGCTACACACTGCTGCTACACACTGCTGCTACACACTGCTGCTACACACTGCTGCTACACACTGCTGCTACACACTGCTGCTACACACTGCTGCTACACACTGCTGCTACATACTGCTGCTACACACTGCTGCTACACACTGCTGCTACACACTGCTGCTACACACTGCTGCTACACACTGCTACACACTGCTACACACTGCTGCTACACACTACTGCTGCTACACACTGCTGCTACACACTGCTGCTACACACTGCTGCTACACACTGCTGCTACACACTGCTGCTACACACTGCTGCTACTGCTGCTACACACTGCTGCTACACACTGCTGCTACACACTGCTGCTACACACTGCTGCTACACACTGCTGCTACACACTGCTGCTACACACTGCTGCTACACACTGCTGCTACATACTGCTGCTACACACTGCTGCTACACACTGCTGCTACACACTGCTGCTACACACTGCTGCTACACACTGCTGCTACACACTGCTGCTACACACTGCTGCTACATACTGCTGCTACACACTGCTGCTACACACTGCTGCTACACACTGCTGCTACACACTGCTGCTACACACTGCTGCTACACACTGCTGCTACATACTGCTGCTACACTGCTGCTACTGCTGCTACACACTGCTGCTACACACTGCTGCTACACACACTGCTGCTACACACTGCTGCTACACTGCTGCTACACACAGCTGATACACACTGCTGCTACACACTGCTGCTACACACTGCTGCTACACACTGCTGCTACACACTGCTCCTACACACTGCTGCTACACACTGCTGCTACACACTGCTGCTACACACTGCTGCTACACACTGCTGCTACACACTGCTGCTACACACTGCTGCTACACACTGCTGCTACACACTGCTGCTACACACTGCTGCTACACACTGCTGCGACACACTGCTGCTACACACTGCTGCTACACACTGCTGCTACACACTGCTGCTACACACTGCTGCTACACACTGCTGCTACACACTGCTGCTACACACTGCTGCTACACACTGCTGCTACACACTGCTGCTACACACACACTGCTGCTACATACTGCTGCTACACACTGCTGCTACACACTGCTGCTACACACTGCTGCTACACACTGCTGCTACACACTGCTGCTACACACTGCTGCTACACACTGCTGTACACACTGCTGCTACACACTGCTGCTACACTGCTGCTACACACTGCTGCTACACACTGCTGCTACACACTGCTGCTACACACTGCTGCTACATACTGCTGCTACACTGCTGATAGACACTGCTGCTACACACTGCTGCTACACACTGCTGCTACACACTGCTGCTACACACTGATGCTACACACTGCTGCTACACAATGCTGCTACACACTGCTGCTACACACTGCTGCTACACACTGCTGCTACACACTGCTGCTACACACTGCTGCTACACACTGCTGCTACACACTGCTGCTACACACTGCTGCTACACACTGCTGCTACACACTGCTGCTACACACTGCTGCTACACACTGCTGCTGCATGCTGCTACTGCTGCTACACACTGCTGCTACACTCTGCTGCTACACACTGCTGCTACATACTGCTGCTACACACTGCTGCTACACACTGCTGCTACACACTGCTGCTACACACTGCTGCTACACACTGCTGCTACACACTGCTGCTACATACTGCTGCTACACACTGCTGCTACACACTGCTGCTACACACTGCTGCTACATACTGCTGCTACATACTGCTGCTACACACTGCTGCTACACACTGCTGCTACACACTGCTGCTACACACTGCTGCTACACACTGCTGCTACATACTGCTGCTACACACTGCTGCTACACACTGCTGCTGCTGCTACACACTGCTGCTACACACTGCTGCTACACACTGCTGCTACACACTGCTGCTACACACTGCTGCTACACACTGCTGCTACACACTGCTGCTACACACTGCTGCTACACACTGCTGCTACACACTGCTGCTACACACTGCTGCTACACACTGCTGCTACACACTGCTGCTACACACTGCTGCTACACACTGCTGCTACACACTGCTGCTACACACTGCTGCTACACACTGCTGCTACACACTGCTGCTACACACTGCTGCTACACACTGCTGCTACACACTGCTGCTACACACTGCTGCTACACACTGCTGCTACACACTGCTGCTACACACTGCTGCTGCACACTGCTGCTACACACTGCTGCTACACAATGCTGCTACACACTGCTGCTACACACTGCTGCTACACACTGCTGCTACACACTGCTGCTACACACTGCTGCTACACACTGCTGCTACACACTGCTGCTACACACTGCTGCTACACACTGCTGCTACACACTGCTGCTACACACTGCTGCTACACACTGCTGCTACACACTGCTGCTACACACACTGCTGCTACACACTGCTGCTACACACTGCTGCTACACACTGCTGCTACATACTGCTGCTACACACTGCTGCTACACACTGCTGCTACACACTGCTGCTACACACTGCTGCTACATACTGCTGCTACACACTGCTGCTACACACTGCTGCTACACACTGCTGCTACACACTGCTGCTACACACTGCTGCTACACACTGCTGCTACACACTGCTGCTACACACTGCTGCTACACACTGCTGCTACACACTGCTGCTACACACTGCTGCTACACACTGCTGCTACACACTGCTGCTACACACTGCTGCTACACACTGCTGCTACACACTGCTGCTACACACTGCTGCTACACACTGCTGCTACACACTGCTGCTACACACTGCTGCTACACACTGCTGCTACACACTGCTGCTACACACTGCTGCTACCCACTGCTGCTACACACTGCTGCTACACATTGCTGCTACACACTGCTGCTACACACTGCTGCTACACACTGCTGCTACACACTGCTGCTACACACTCCTGCTACACACTGCTGCTACACACTGCTGCTACACACTGCTGCTACACACTGCTGCTACACACTGCTGCTACACACTGCTGCTACACACTGCTGCTACACACTGCTGCTACACACTGCTGCTACACACTGCTACTACACACTGCTGCTACACACTGCTGCTACGTACTGCTGCTACATACTGCTGCTACACACTGCTGCTACACACTGCTGCTACACACTGCTGCTACACACTGCTGCCACACGCTGCTGCCACACACTGCTGCCACACGCTGCTGCTCCACACTGCTGCCACACGCTGCTGCCACACACTGCTGCCACACACTGCTGCCACACGCTGCTGCCACACACTGCTGCTCCACACTGCTGCCACACGTTGCTGCCACACACTGCTGCCACACGCTGCTGCTACACACTGCTGCTACACACTGCTGCTACACACTGCTGCTACACACTGCTGCTACACACTGCTGCTACACACTGCTGCTACACACTGCTGCTACACACTGCTGCTACACACTGCTGCTACACACTGCTGCTACACACTGCTGCTACACACTGCTGCTACATACTGCTGCTACACACTGCTGCTACACACTGCTGCTACACACTGCTGCTACACACTGCTGCTACACACTGCTGCTACACACTGCTGCTACATACTGCTGCTACACACTGCTGCTACACACTGCTGCTACACACTGCTGCTACACACTGCTGTTACACTGCTGCTACACACTGCTGCTACACACTGCTGCTACACACTGCTGCTACACACTGCTGCTGCTACACACTGCTGTTACACACTGCTGCTACATACTGCTGCTACACACTGCTGCTACACACTGCTGCTACACACTGCTGCTACACACTGCTGCTACAGACTGCTGCTACACACTGCTGCTACACCCTGCTGCTGCAGAGTGCTGCTACTGCTGCTACACACTGCTGCTACACACTGCTGCTACAAACTGCTGCTACACACTGCTGCTACACACTGCTGCTACACACTGCTGCTACACACTGCTGCTACACACTGCTGCTACACACTGCTGCTACACACTGCTGCTACACACTGCTGCTACACACTGCTGCTACACACTGCTGCTACATACTGCTGCTACACACTGCTGCTACACACTGCTGCTACACACTGCTGCTACACACTGCTGCTACACACTGCTGCTACACACTGCTGCTACACACTGCTGCTACACACTGCTGCTACACACTGCTGCTACACACTGCTGCTACACACTGCTGCTACACACTGCTGCTACACACTGCTGCTACACACTGCTGCTACACACTGCTGCTACACACTGCTGCTACACACTGCTGCTACACACTGCTGCTACACACTGCTGCTACACACTGCTGCTAGACACTGCGGCTACTGCTGCTACACACTGCTGCTACACACTGCTGCTACACACTGCTGCTACACACTGCTGCTACACACTGCTACACACTGCTGCTACACTGCTGCTACACACTGCTGCTACACACTGCTGCTACATACTGCTGCTACACACTGCTGCTACACACTGCTGCTACACACTGCTGCTACACACTGCTGCTACACACTGCTGCTACACACTGCTGCTACACACTGCTGCTACACACTGCTGCTACACACTGCTGCTACACACTGCTGCTACCCACTGCTGCTACACACTGCTGCTACACACTGCTTCTAGACGCTGCTACACACTGCTGCTACACACTGCTGCTACACACTGCTGCTACACACTGCTGCTACACACTGCTGCTACACACTGCTGCTACACACTGCTGCTACACACTGCTGCTACACACTGCTGCTACACACTGCTGCTACACACTGCTGCTACACATTGCTGCTACACACTGCTGCTACACACTGCTGCTACACACTGCTGCTACACACTGCTGCTACACACTCCTGCTACACACTGCTGCTACACTGCTGCTACTGCTGCTACACACTGCTGCTACACACTGCTGCTACACACTTCTGCTACACACTGCTGCTACACACTGCTGCTACACACTGCTGCTACACACTGCTGCTACACACTGCTGCTACACACTGCTGCTACACACTGCTGCTACACACTGCTGCTACACACTGCTGCTACACACTGCTGCTACATACTGCTGCTACACACTGCTGCTACACACTGCTGCTACACACACACTGCTGCTACACATTGCTGCTACACACTGCTGCTACACACTGCTGCTACACACTGCTGCTACACACTGCTGCTACACACTGCTGCTACACACTGCTGCTACACACTGCTGCTACACACTGCTGCTACACACTGCTGCTACACACTGCTGCTACACACTGCTGCTACATACTGCTGCTACACACTGCTGCTACACACTGCTGCTACACACTGCTGCTACACACTGCTGCTACACACTGCTGCTACACACTGCTGCTACACACTGCTGCTACACACTGCTGCTACACACTGCTGCTACACACTGCTTCTACACACTGCTGCTACACACTGCTGCTACACACTGCTGCTACACACTGCTGCTACACACTGCTGCTACACACTGCTGCTACACACTGCTGCTACACACTGCTGCTACACACTGCTGCTACACACTGCTGCTACACACTGCTGCTACACACTGCTGCTACACACTGCTGCTACAAACTGCTGCTACACACTGCTGCTACACACTGCTGCTACACACACACTGCTGCTACATACTGCTGCTACACCGTGCTGCTACACACTGCTGCTACACACTGCTGCTACATGCTGCTGCTACACACTGCTGCTACACACTGCTGCTACAAACTGCTGCTACACACTGCTGCTACACACTGCTGCTACACACTGCTGCTACATACTGCTGCGACACACTGCTGCTACACACTGCTGCTACACACTGCTGCTACACACTGCTGCTACACTGCTGCTACATGCTGCTACACACTGCTGCTACACACTGCTGCTACATACTGCTGCTACACACTGCTGCTACACACTGCTGCTACACACTGCTGCTACATACTGCTGCTACATACTGCTGCTACACACTGCTGCTACACACTGCTGCTACACACTGCTGCTACACACTGCTGCTACACACTGCTGCTACACACTGCTGCTACACACTGCTGCTACACACTGCTGCTACACACTGCTGCTACACACTGCTGCTACACACTGCTGCTACACACTGCTGCTACATACTGCTGCTACACACTGCTGCTACACACTGCTGCTACACACTGCTGCTACACACTGCTGCTACACACTGCTGCTACACACTGCTGCTACACACTGCTGCTACACACTGCTGCTACACACTGCTGCTACACACTGCTGCTACACACTGCTGCTACACACTGCTGCTACACACTGCTGCTACACACTGCTGCTACACACTGCTGCTACACACTGCTGCTACACACTGCTGCTACACACTGCTGCTACACACTGCTGCTACACACTGCTGCTACACACTGCTGCTACACACTGCTGCTACATACTGCTGCTACACACTGCTGCTACACACTGCTGCTACATACTGCTGCTACACACTGCTGCTACACACTGCTGCTACACACTGCTGCTACACACTGCTGCTACACACTGCTGCTACACACTGCTGCTACACACTGCTGCTACACACTGCTGCTACACACTGCTGCTACACACTGCTGCTACACACTGCTGCACACTTCTGCTAAACACTTCTGCTACACACTGCTGCTACACACTGCTGCTACACACTGCTGCTACACACTGCTGCTACACACTGCTGCTACACACTGCTGCTACACACTGCTGCTACACACTGCTGCTACACACTGCTGCTACACACTGCTGCTACACACTGCTGCTACACACTGCTGCTACACACTGCTGCTACACACTGCTGCTACATACTGCTGCTACATACTGCTGCTACACACTGCTGCTACACACTGCTGCTACACACTGCTGCTACACACTGCTGCTACACACTGCTGCTACACACTGCTGCTACACACTGCTGCTACACACTGCTGCTACACACTGCTGCTACACACTGCTGCTACACACTGCTGCTACACACTGCTGCTACATACTGCTGCTACACACTGCTGCTACAGACTGCGCACACTGCTGCTACACACTGCTGCTACACACTGCTGCTACACACTGCTGCTACACACTGCTGCTACACACTGCTGCTACACACTGCTGCTACACACTGCTGCTACACACTGCTGCTACACACTGCTGCTACACACTGCTGCTACACACTGCTGCTACACACTGCTGCTACACACTGCTGCTACATACTGCTGCTACACACTGCTGCTACACACTGCTGCTACATACTGCTGCTACACACTGCTGCTACACACTGCTGCTACACACTGCTGCTACACACTGCTGCTACACACTGCTGCTACACACTGCTGCTACTGCTGCTACACACTGCTGCTACACACTGCTGCTACACACTGCTGCTACACACTGCTGCTACACACTGCTGTTACACACTGCTGCTACACACTGCTGCTACACACTGCTGCTACACACTGCTGCTACACACTGCTGCTACACACTGCTGCTACACACTGCTGCTACACACTGCTGCTACACACTGCTGCTACACACTGCTGCTACACACTGCTGCTACACACTGCTGCTACACACTGCTGCTACATACTGCTACACACTGCTGCTACACACTGCTGCTACACACTGCTGCTACACACTGCTGCTACACACTGCTGCTACACACTGCTGCTACACACTGCTGCTACATACTGCTGCTACACACTGCTGCTACACACTGCTGCTACACACTGCTGCTACACACTGCTGCTACACACTGCTGCTACACACTGCTGCTACACACTGCTGCTACACACTGCTGCTACACACTGCTGCTACACACTGCTGCTACACACTGCTGCTACTGCTGCTACACACTGCTGCTACACACTGCTGCTACACACTGGTGCTACACACTGCTGCTACACACTGCTGCTACACACTGCTGCTACACACTGCTGCTACACACTGCTGCTACACACTGCTGCTACACACTGCTGCTACACACTGCTGCTACACACTGCTGCTACACACTGCTGCTACACACTGCTGCTACACACTGCTGCTACACACTGCTGCTACTGCTGCTACACACTGCTGCTACACACTGCTGCTGCTACACACTGCTGCTACACACTGCTGCTACACACTCCTGCTACACACTGCTGCTACACACACTGCTGCTACACACTGCTGCTACACACTGCTGCTACATACTGCTGTTACACACTGCTACACACTGCTGCTACACACTGCTGCTACACACTGCTGCTACACACTGCTGCTACACACTGCTGCTACACACTGCTGCTACACACTGCTGCTACACACTGCTGCTACACACTGCTGCTACACTGCTGCTACACACTGCTGCTACATACTGCTGCTACACACTGCTGCTACACACTGCTGCTACACACTGCTGCTACACACTGCTGCTACACACTGCTGCTACACACTGCTGCTACACACTGCTGCTACACACTGCTGCTACACACTGCTGCTACACACTGCTGCTACACACTGCTGCTACACACTGCTGCTACACACTGCTGCTACACACTGCTGCTACACACTGCTGCTACACACTGCTGCTACACACTGCTGCTACACACTGCTGCTACATACTGCTGCTACACACTGCTGCTACACACTGCTGCTACACACTGCTGCTACACACTGCTGCTACACACTGCTGCTACACACTGCTGCTACACTGCTGCTACACACTGCTGCTACACACTGCTGCTACACACTGCTGCTACATACTGCTGCTACACACTGCTGCTACACACTGCTGCTACACACTGCTGCTACATACTGCTGCTACATACTGCTGCTACACACTGCTGCTACACACTGCTGCTACACACTGCTGCTACACACTGCTGCTACACACTGCTGCTACACACTGCTGCTACACACTGCTGCTACACACTGCTGCTACACACTGCTGCTACACACTGCTGCTACACACTGCTGCTACACACTGCTGCTACACACTGCTGCTACACACTGCTGCTACACACTGCTGCTACACACTGCTGCTACACACTGCTGCTACACACTGCTGCTACACACTGCTGCTACACACTGCTGCTACACACTGCTGCTACACACTGCTGCTACATACTGCTGCTACACACTGCTGCTACACACTGCTGCTACACACTGCTGCTACACACTGCTGCTACACACTGCTGCTACACACTGCTGCTACACACTGCTGCTACACACTGCTGCTACACACTGCTGCTACACACTGCTGCTACACACTGCTGCTACATACTGCTGCTACACACTGCTGCTACACACTGCTGCTACACACTGCTGCTACATACTGCTGCTACACACTGCTGCTACACACTGCTGCTACATACTGCTGCTACACACTGCTGCTACACACTGCTGCTACACACTGCTGCTACATACTGCTGCTACACACTGCTGCTACACACTGCTGCTACACACTGCTGCTACACACTGCTGCTACACACTGCTGCTACACACTGCTGCTACACACTGCTGCTACACACTGCTGCTACACACTGCTGCTACACACTGCTGCTACACACTGCTGCTACACACTGCTGCTACACACTGCTGCTACACACTGCTGCTACACACTGCTGCTACACACTGCTGCTACACACTGCTGCTACACACTGCTGCTACACACTGCTGCTACACACTGCTGCTACACACTGCTACACACTGCTGCTACACACTGCTGCTACACACTGCTGCTACACACTGCTGCTACACACTGCTGCTACACACTGCTGCTACACACTGCTGCTACACACTGCTGCTACACACTGCTGCTACACACTGCTGCTACACACTGCTGCTACACACTGCTGCTACACCCTGCTGCTACACTGTTGCTACATACTGGTGCTACACACTGCTGCTACACACTGCTGCTACACACTGCTGCTACACACTGCTGCTACACACTGCTGCTACACACTGCTGCTACACACTGCTGCTACACACTGCTGCTACACACTGCTGCTACACACTGCTGCTACACACTGCTGCTACACACTGCTGCTACACACGGCTGCTACACACACTGCTGCTACACACTGCTGCTACACACTGCTGCTACACACTGCTGCTACACACTGCTGCTACACACTGCTGCTACACACTGCTGCTACACACTGCTGCTACACACTGCTGCTACACACTGCTGCTACACACTGCTGCTACACACTGCTGCTACACACTGCTGCTACACACTGCTGCTACACACTGCTGCTACACACTGCTGCTACACACTGCTGCTACACACTGCTGCTACACACTGCTGCTACACACTGCTGCTACACACTGCTGCTACACACTGCTGCTACACACTGCTGCTACACACTGCTGCTACACACTGCTGCTACACACTGCTGCTACACACTGCTGCTACACACTGCTGCTACATACTGCTGCTACACACTGCTGCTACACACTGCTGCTACACACTGCTGCTACACACTGCTGCTACATACTGCTGCTACACACTGCTGCTACACACTGCTGCTACACACTGCTGCTACACACTGCTGCTACACACTGCTGCTACACACTGCTGCTACACACTGCTGGTACACACTGCTGCTACATACTGCTGCTACACACTGCTGCTACACACTGCTGCTACACACTGCTGCTACACACTGCTGCTACACACTGCTGCTACACACTGCTGCTACACACTGCTGCTACACACTGCTGCTACACACTGCTGCTACACACTGCTGCTACACACTGCTGCTACACACTGCTGCTACACACTGCTGCTACACACTGCTGCTACACACTGCTGCTACACACTGCTGCTACACACTGCTGCTACACACTGCTGTTACGCACTGCTGCTACACACACTGCTGCTACACACTGCTGCTACACACTGCTGCTACACACTGCTGCTACACACTGCTGCTACACTGCTGCTACTGCTGCTACACACTGCTGCTACACACTGCTGCTACACACTGCTGCAACCCACTACACTGCTGCTACATACTGCTGCTACACACTGCTGCTACACACACTGCTGCTACACACTACTGCTGCTACACACTGCTGCTACACACTGCTGCTACACACTGCTGCTACACACTGCTGCTACACACTGCTGCTACACACTGCTGCTACATACTGCTGCTACACACTGCTGCTACACACTGCTGCTACACACTGCTGCTACACACTGCTGCTACACACTGCTGCTACACACTGCTGCTACACACTGCTGCTACACACTGCTGCTACACACTGCTGCTACACACTGCTGCTACACACTTTTGCTACACACTGCTGCTACACACTGCTGCTACACACTGCTGCTACACACTGCTGCTACACACTGCTGCTACACTGCTGCTACATGCTGCTACACACTGCTGCTACACACTGCTGCTACACACTGCTGCTACATACTGCTGCTACACACTGCTGCTACACACTGCTGCTACACACTGCTGCTACACACTGCTGCTACACACTGCTGCTACACTGCTGCTACACACTGCTGCTACACACTGCTGCTACACACTGCTGCTACACACTGCTGCTACACACTGCTGCTACACACTGCTGCTACACACTGCTGCTACACACTGCTGCTACACACTGCTGCTACACACTGCTGCTACACACTGCTGCTACACACTGCTGCTACACACTGCTGCTACACACTGCTGCTACACACTGCTGCTACACACTGCTGCTACACACTGCTGCTACATACTGCTGCTACACACTGCTGCTACACACTGCTGCTACATACTGCTGCTACATACTGCTGCTACACACTGCTGCTACACACTGCTGCTACATACTGCTGCTACATACTGCTGCTACACACTGCTGCTACACACTGCTGCTACACACTGCTGCTACACACTGCTGCTACACACTGCTGCTACACACTGCTGCTACACACTGCTGCTACATACTGCTGCTACACACTGCTGCTACACACTGCTGCTACACACTGTTGCTACACACTGCTGCTACACACTGCTGCTACACACTGCTGCTACACACTGCTGCTACAAACTGCTGCTACACACTGCTGCTACACACTGCTGCTACACACTGCTGCTACACACTGCTGCTACACACTGCTGCTACACACTGCTGCTACACACTGCTGCTACACACTGCTGCTACACACTGCTGCTACACACTGCTGCTACACACTGCTGCTACACACTGCTGCTACACACTGCTGCTACACACTGCTGCTACACACTGCTGCTACACACTGCTGCTACACACTGCTGCTACACACTGCTGCTACACACTGCTGCTACACACTGCTGCTACACACTGCTGCTACACACTGCTGCTACACACTGCTGCTACACACTGCTGCTACACACTGCTGCTACACACTGCTGCTACACACTGCTGCTACACACTGCTGCTACATACTGCTGCTACACACTGCTGCTACATACTGCTGCTACACACTGCTGCTACACACTGCTGCTACACACTGCTGCTACACACTGCTGCTACACACTGCTGCTACACACTGCTGCTACACACTGCTGCTACACACTGCTGCTACACACTGCTGCTACACACTGCTGCTACACACTGCTGCTACACACTGCTGCTACACACTGCTGCTACACACTGCTGCTACACACTGCTGCTACACACTGCTGCTACACACTGCTGCTACACACTGCTGCTACACACTGCTGGTACACACTGCTTCTACACTGCTGCTACACACTACTGCTACACACTGCTGCTACACACTGCTGCTACACACTGCTGCTACACACTGCTGCTACACACTGCTGCTACACACTGCTGCTACACACTGCTGCTACACACTGCTGCTACACACTGCTGCTACACACTGCTGCTACACACTGCTGCTACACACTGCTGCTACACACTGCTGCTACACACTGCTGCTACATACTGCTGCTACACACTGCTGCTACACACTGCTGCTACACACTGCTGCTACACACTGCTGCTACACACTGCTGCTACACACTGCTGCTACACACTGCTGCTACACACTGCTGCTACACACTGCTGCTACACACTGCTGCTACACACTGCTGCTACACACTGCTGCTACACACTGCTGCTACACACTGCTGCTACACACTGCTGCTACACACTGCTGCTACACACTGCTGCTACACACTGCTGCTACACACTCCTGCTACACACTGCTGCTACTGCTGCTACATACTGCTGCTACACACTGCTGCTACACACTGCTGCTACACACTGCTGCTACACACTGCTGCTACTGCTGCTACACACTGCTGCTACATACTGCTGCTACACACTGCTGCTACACACTGCTGCTACATACTGCTGCTACATACAGCTGCTACATACTGCTGCTGCATACTGCTGCTACACACTGCTGCTACATACTGCTTCTGCACACTTCTGCTACACACTGCTGCTACACACTGCTGCTACACACTGCTGCTACACACTGCTGCTACACACTGCTGCTACACACTGCTGCTACACACTGCTGCTACACACTGCTGCTACACACTGCTGCTACACACTGCTGCTACACACTGCTGCTACACACTGCTGCTACACACTGCTGCTACACACTGCTGCTACACACTCCTGCTACAGACTGCTGCTCCACACTGCTGCTACACACTGCTGCTACTGCTGCTACACACTGCTGCTACACACTGCTGCTACACACTGCTGCTACACACTGCTGCTACACACTGCTGCTACACACTGCTGCTACACACTGCTGCTACACACTGCTGCTACACACTGCTGCTACATACTGCTGCTACATACTGCTGCTACATACTGCTGCTACACACTGCTGCTACACTCTGCTGCTACACACTGCTGCTACACACTGCTGCTACACACTGCTGCTACATACTGCTGCTACATACTGCTGCTACATACTGCTGCTACACACTGGTGCTACACACTGCTGCTACACACTGCTGCTACATACTGCTGCTACACACTGCTGCTACACACTGCTGCTACACACTGCTGCTACACACTGCTGCTACACACTGCTGCTGCACACTGCTGCTACATACTGCTGCTACATACTGCTGCTACACACTGCTGCTACACACTGCTGCTACACACTGCTGCTACACACTGCTGCTACACACTGCTGCTACACACTGCTGCTACACACTGCTGCTACACACTGCTGCTACATACTGCTGCTACATACTGCTGCTACACACTGCTGCTACACACTGCTGCTACATACTGCTGCTACATACTGCTGCTACACACTGCTGCTACACTCTGCTGCTACACACTGCTGCTACATACTGCTGCTACATACTGCTACTACATACTGCTGCTACACACTGCTGCTACACACTGCTGCTACACACTGCTGCTACACACTGCTGCTACACACTGTTGCTACACACTGCTGCTACACACTGCTGCTACACACTGCTGCTACATACTGCTACTACATACTGCTGCTACACACTGCTGCTACACACTGCTGCTACACACTGCTGCTACACACTGCTGCTACACACTGCTGCTACACACTGCTGCTACACACTGCTTCTACATACTGCTGCTACATACTGCTACTACATACTGCTGCTACACACTGCTGCTACACACTGCTGCTACACACTGCTGCTACACACTGCTGCTACACACTGCTGCTACATACTGCTGCTACATACTGCTGCTACACACTGCTGCTACACACTGCTGCTACACACTGCTGCTACACACTGCTGCTACACACTGCTGCTACACACTGCTGCTACACACTGCTGCTACACACTGCTGCTACACACTGCTGCTACACACTGCTGCTACACACTGCTGCTACACACTGCTGCTACACACTGCTGCTACACACTGCTGCTACACACTGACGTTACTTAGATGTCGAAACATTATTTTTATATTTGTCAGACGGCCGAGTGCTGCGTCAGTTAGTTGGTTGATGGGTGAGTCAGTGTGTCCTGGAGTCTACCTGCAGGTTATTCCGGGGATCAACGCCCCCGCGGCCCGGTCCATGACCAGGCCTCCCGCTGGATCAGGGCCTGATCAACTAGGCTGTTACTACTGGCTGCACGCAGTCTAAAGTACGAACCACAGCCCGGCTGATCCGGCACTGACTTTAGGTATCTGTCCAGCTCTCTCTTGAAGGCAGCCAGGGGTTTATTGGTAATTCCCTTAATGCTTGATGGGAGGCTGTTGAACAGTCTTGGGCCCCGGACACTTATGGTGTTTTCTCTTAGTGTACCAATGGCGCCCCTACTTTTAATTGGTGGTATTTTGCATCGCCTGCCCAGTCTTTTACTTTCGTAGGGAGTGATTTCTGTGTGCAGATTTGGGACCATTCCTTCCATGATTTTCCAAGTGTAGATTATGATATATCTCTCTCTCCTGCGTTCCAACGAGTACAAGTCAAGTGCTTCCAAGCGTTCCCAGTAGTTAAGGTGCTTGACAGAACTTATACGTGCAGTAAAGGTTCTCTGTACACTCTCTAGATCTGCGATTTCACCTGTTTTGAACGGAGATGTTAATGTACAGCAGTATTCCAGCCTAGAGAGAACAAGTGATTTGAAAAGGATCATCACTGGCTTGGCATCTCTCGTTTTGAACGTTCTCATTATACATACTATCATTTTCTTTGCACTTGTGATCGTGGCACTGTTGTGATCCTTGAAAGTGAGATCCTCAAACATTACTACTCCCAGGTCCCTTACATTATTTTTCTGCTCTGTTGTATGGCCAGAGTTTGTAGTATACTTTCTTCTAGTTATTATCTCCTCCAGTTTTTCATAATGGAGTAGTTGGAATTTGTCCTCATTGAACATCATATTGTTTACCGTTACCGGTGGCCCGGTGGCTAAAGCTCCCGCTTCACACACGGAGGGCCCGGGTTCGATTACCGGCGGGTGGAAACATTTCGACGCGTTTCCTTACACCTGTTGTCCTGTTCACCTAGCAGCAAATAGGTACCTGGGTGTTAGTCGACTGGTGTGGGTCGCATCCTGGGGGACAAGATTAAGGACCCCAATGGAAATAAGTTAGACAGTCCTCGATGACGCACTGACTTTCTTGGGTTATCCTGGGTGGCTAACCCTCCGAGGTTAAAAATCCGAACGAAATCTTATCTTATCTTATCTTATCTTATCTTCTTGGAGGTTAACAGTGTCCTCAATAGATGACAGACTCATGCAGATCCTACTACCGTTTGCAAAGGATGAGACGGTGCTGTGGGTAACATCTCTGTCTATGTCTGATATGAGGATAAGGAACAGGATAGGGGCGAGTACTGTGCCTTATGGAACAGAGCTCTTCGCTATGGCAGCCTCCGATTTAACTCTGTTGACCACTACTCTTCGTGTTCGATTGGTTAGGAAGTTCAAGATCCATCTCCCCACTTTGCCAGTTATTCCTTTAGCATGTATTTTGTGCGCTATTACGCCATGATCGCACTTGGCAAAGGCTTTTGCAAAGTCTGTTTATATTACATCTGCATTCTGATTTTCTTCTGGTGCATCCAAGGCCATATCATAGTGATCCAGTAGTTTTGAGAGGCAGGAGCGACCTGCCCTGAACCCATGTTGTCCTGGATTGTGCAGTTTTTGGGAATCCAGGTGATTTGCAATCCAGCTACTGATGTGGGACGTTAGAGCTAGTTCTTAGCTAATGCTTTGCTGCCACCTTTATGAAGTGGGGGTATATCCGTTGTTTTAAGTGGCTGTGGAATTTCACCCATGTCCAAGCTCCTTCTCCATAGTATGCTTAGGGCATGTGAGAGGTTTTTTTTGCAGTTCTTAATGAACACAGAGTTTCACGAGTCTGGGCCTGGGGCTGAGTGCATTGGCATGTTGTCAATAGCTTTTTCAAAGTCTATTGGAGTTAGGGTAATGTCGGAAATCTGGCATACAATGATGGAGTTTTGAGGCTCATTCATGAAGAAATCATTTGGATCATCTATCCTCAGACTGATCAGTGGCTCACTAAACAGTCGTACTGGGATTTCAGTATTTCACTTGTTTCCTTGTTGTCATCTGCGTAAGTCACATCCTGTCTGAGTAAGGGTCCGATACTAGATGTGGTATTTGCCTTCTTTTTGGCATATGAAAAGAAATATTTCGAATATCTTTCAATTTCACTAATAGCTTTAAGCTCCTCCTCTCTCTCCTGGTTCCTGCAAGAGTCCTTTAACTTAAGTTCGATAGTTTCCACCTCCCTGGTCAGCGCCTCCTTCCGTGAATCAAATATTCTAGCATTCCTGAGGAGCTCAGTGATTCTTCGTCGTCTTCTGTAGAGGGAGCGTCTTTCTCTCTCCAGTTTACTCCTGCTCTTCTTCTTTCTTAAGGATATATGCCTAGAACATGCTTCAGCTACCAGGAAGTTGATCCTTTCAAGTCACTGGTTTGGATCCATGTTATTTAAGACATCTTCCCAACATGTTTCAAGTAAGACATGGTTTACCTGGTCCCAGTTGATGTTCTTGTTGTTGAAGTTGTATTTTGTAAAGACACCTTCACAGGCACATGCATTTTACTGATCAGGACCCCTGGGTATGTAAGTCTGGGCTTCAATTAGATTCTGATCAGAATTAGTTGTTTTTGATATTGTTATGTCTCTTACCAGGTCCTGATTATTTGTGAAGATAGGGTCAAGTGTGTTTTCTGGTCTTGTTGGCTCCACTATCTGCTGGCTTAAGGTGTGTTTATCGCAAAGACTTAGTAGCTCATGTGTGTGTGACCTTTCATCTGCGCTACCTCCAGGGATTGTTTCTGCTACAACATTATTCGCTATATTCTTCCATTTTGTATGCCTTAGGTTGAAATCACCAAGCAGTAAGATGTTTGGGGATGGAGCTGAAAGGCTCGGAATTATAATCCAAGATTCTTTTCCCTGAGTGAGGTTTTTAACCCATAACCCCCGAACCTGTACTCTGCGGTTTTCTTAGTCCTTTCCCAAGCTTTATAACTTTGCTCTTGCTGGGGTTAAACTCCAGGAGACATTTGTCGGCCCAGGCTTGCAACCTGTCTGTTTGTATTCTCCTCATTAGTTTCACATCATCTGTGAACAGGGACACGTCTGACTATCTTTTCTGCCATGTCATTCACATATACAAGAAACAGCACTGGAATCGAATGGAACCCCATTCGACTCATGCATCCATTCTGACGCCTCGTCACGTACCATCACTCGTTGTTTCTTTCCTGTCAGGTATTCCCTGATCCATTGCAGTGCTTTTCCTGTTATTCCTGCCTGCTCCTCTAGCTTTTGTACCAGTCTCTTGTGTAGTACTATGTCAAAAGTTATCTTACAGTTGAAGAAAATGCAGTACACCCATTTCTCTCTCTCTCCAGTCTTACTTCTATTACCTTGTTGTAGAACTCCAGAGGTGTGTGTGTGTGTGTGTGTGTGTGTGTGTGTGTGTGTGTGTGTGTGTGTGTGTGTGTGTGTGTGTGTGTGTGTGTGTGTGTGTGTGTGTGTGTGTGTGTGTGTGTGTGTGTGTGTGTGTGTGTGTGTGTGTGTGTGTGTGTGTGTGTGTGTGTGTGTGTGTATGTGTGTGTGTGTGTGTGTGTGTATGTGTGTGTGTGTGTGTGTGTGTGTGTGTGTGTGTGTGTATGTGTGTGTGTGTGTGTGTGTGTGTGTGTGTGTGTGTGTGTGTGTGTATGTGTGTGTGTGTGTGTGTGTGTGTGTGTGTGTGTGTGTGTGTGTGTGTGTGTGTGTGTGTATGTGTGTGTGTGTGTGTGTGTGTGTGTGTGTGTGTGTGTGTGTGTGTGTGTGTGTGTGTGTGTGTGTATGTGTGTGTGTGTGTGTGTGTGTGTGTGTGTGTGTGTGTGTGTGTGTGTGTGTGTGTGTGTGTGTGTGTGTGGGTGTGTGTGTGTGTGTGTGTGTGTGTGTGTGTGTGTGTGTGTGTGTGTGTGTGTGTGTGTGTGTATGTGTGTGTGTGTGTGTGTGTGTGTGTGTGTGTGTGTATGTACTCACCTAGTTGTACTCACCTAGTTGAGGTTGCAGGGGTCGAGTCCAAGCTCCTGGCCCCTCCTCTTCACTGGTCGCTACTAAGTGTATGTGTGTGTGTGTGTACTCACCTATTTGTACTCACCTATTTGTGGTTGCAGGGGTCGAGTCACAGCTCCTGGCCCCGCCTCTTCGCTGATTGCTACTAGGTCCTCTCTCTCCCTGCCCCATGAGCTCTATCATACCTCGCCTTAAAACTATGTATGGTTCCTGCCTCCACCACATCACTTTCTAGGCTATTCCATGGCCTGACTACTCTATGACTGAAGAAATACTTCCTAACATCCCTTTGATTCATCTGAGTCTTCAACTTCCAATTGTGACCTCTTGTGTCTGTGTCCCATCTCTGGAACATCCCGTCTTTGTCCACCTCGTCTATTCCGCGCAGTATTTTATATGTCGTTATCATGTCTCCCCTGACCCTCCTGGCCTCCAGTGTCGTCAGGCCGATTTCCCTCAACCTTTCTTCATAGGACAATCCCCATAGCTCTGGGACTAGTCTTGTTGCAAACCTTTGCACTTTCTCTAATTTCTTGACGTGCTTGACTAGGTGTGGATTCCAAACTGGTGCTGCATACTCCAGTATGGGCCTGACGTAGATGGTGTACAGAGTCTTAAACGAATCCTTACTGAGGTATCGGAACGCTATCCGTAGGTTTGCCAGGCGCCCGTATGCTGCAGCAGTTATCTGATTGATGTGCGCCTCAGGAGATATGCTCGGTGTTATACTCACCCCCAGATCTTTTTCCTTTAGTGAGGTTTGCAGTCTTTGGCCATCTAAACTATATTGTGTCTGCGGTCTTCTTTGCCCTTCCCCAATCTTCATGACTTTGCATTTGGCAGGGTTAAATTCAAGGAGCCAGTTGCTGGACCAGGCTTGTAGCCTGTCCAGATCTCTTTGTAGTCCTGCCTGATCCTCGTCCGATTCGATTCTTCTCATTAACTTCACATCGTCTGCAAACAAGGACACTTCTGAGTCTATCCCTTCCGTTATGTCGTTCACGTATACCAAGAACAGCACAGGTCCTAGGACTGACCCCTGTGGAACCCCGCTTGTCACAGGCGCCCACTCTGACACCTCGTCGCGTACCATGACTCGTTGTTTCCTCCCTGTCAGATATTCTCTGATCCATTGCAGTGCCTTTCCTGTTATGTGTGCCTGGTCCTTTAGCTTTTGCAGTAACCTCTTTTGAGGAACTGTGTCGAAAGCCTTCTTGCAGTCCAAAAATACGCAGTCGATCCACCCCTCTCTCTCTTGTCTTACTTCTGTCACCTTGTCATAAAACTCTAGTAGGTTTGTGACACAGGATTTTCCTTCCCTGAAACCGTGCTGGTTGTCAATTATACACTTGTTTCTTTCCAGGTGCCCCACCACTCTCCTCCTGATGATCTTCTCCATGACCTTGCATACTATACACGTTAGAGATACAGGTCTGTAGTTTAGTGCCTCATGTCTGTCTCCCTTTTTAAAAATTGGGACTACATTTGCCATTTTCCATACCTCAGGGAGTTGCCCAGTTTCAAATGATGTGTTGAAGATCTTTGTTAATGGCTCACACAATATCTCTGCTCCCTCTTTAAGGACCCATGGAGAGATGTTGTCTGGTCCCACCGCCTTTGAGGTGTCAAGTTCGCATAGCAGCTTCTTCACCTCCTCCTTGGTTATATGTACCTCATCCAGCACTTGCTGGTGTGCCCCCCTGTTCTGATTTCCTGGAGTCCTACTGGTTTCCACTGTAAATACCTCTTTAAATCTTGTGTTGAGCTCCTGACATACCTCTCGGTCGTTTCTTGTGAATTCCCCATCACCCTTCCTCAGTCTGATTACCTGGTCCTTGACTGTTGTTTTCCTCCTGATGTGGCTGTACAACAGCTTCGGGTCAGTCTTTACTTTTGATGCTATGTCATTTTCATATTGTCTCTGAGCCTCCCTTCTTATCTGTGCATATTCGTGTGTGTGTGTGTGTGTGTGTGTGTGTGTGTGTGTGTGTGTGTGTGTGTGTGTGTGTGTGTGTGTGTGTGTGTGCACGTGCGTGCGCGTATGTGTGTACTCACCTAGTTGTGGTTGCAGGGGTCGAGTCTCAGCTCCTGGCCCCGCCCCTGCACTGGCCGATACTAGGTCACTTTTCCTGCTCCATGAGCTTTATCATACCTCTTCTTATAGCTATGTATGGATCCTGCCTCCACTACTTCACTTCCCAGACTAGTCCACTTCCCAACAACTATGTGGCTGAAGAAATACTTCCTAACATCCCTGTAATTCATTTGAGTCTTAAACTTTCAACTGTGACCCCTTGTTGCTGTGTCCCATCTCTGGAACATCCTGTATCTGTTCACCATGTCGATTCCTCTCAGTATTATGTATGTCGTTATCATATCCCCCATATCTCTCCTGTCCTCCAGTGTCGTCAGGTCGATTTCTCTTAACCTCTCCTCGTAGAACATGCCCCTTAGCTCCGGGACCAGTCTAGTGGCACTTTCTCTAGTTTCCTTACATGCTTGGCTAGGTGTGGGTTCCAAACTGGTGCTGCATATTCCAATATGGGTCTAACGTATACAGTGTACAGGGTCCTGAACGATTCCTTATTAAATGTCGGAATGCTGTTCTTAAGTTTGCTAGGCGCTCCTAAGCTGCTGCAGTTATTTGGTTGATGTGCGCCTCAGGAGATGTGCCCAGTGTTATACTCACCCCAAGATCTTTTTCCTTGAGTGAGGTTTGTAGTCACTGGCCCCCTAGACTGTACTCCCTCTGTGGTCTTCTTTGACCTTCCTCAATCTTCATGACTTTGCACTTGGTGGGGTTGAACTCCACGAGCCAGTTTCTTTGCCATGCCTGCACCATGTCCAGATCCCTTCGTAGTTCTGCCTGGTTCCCGTCTATTGAATGCTTCTCATCAACTTCACATCATCTGCAAGCATCGACACTTTGGAGTCTGTTCCTTCTGTCAAGTCGTTCCCAAATACCAGAAATGGCACCGGTCCTAGGACTGACCCCTGTGGGACCCCGCTTGTCACAGGCGCCCACTCTGACGCCTCACCACATACCATGACCCGCTGTTGTCTTCCCGACAGGTATTCCTTGATCCATTGCAGTGCTTTCCCTGTTATCCCTGCCTGGTCCTCTAGCTTTTGCACAAGTCTCTTATGTGGACCTGTGTCAAACGCCTTCTTACAGTCCAAGAAAACGCAATCTACCCACCCCTGTCTCTCTTGTCTTAATGCTGTCACCCTGTCATAGAACTCCAGTAGGTTTGTGATACAGGATTTCCCGTCCCTGAACCCTTGCTGTCGTTGATGAGCTCTTTCCTTTTTAGGTACTCCACCACTTTTCTGATAATCTTCTCCATGATTTTGCATACTATACATGTCAGTGACACTGGTCTGTAGTTTAGTGTTCATGCCTACCTCTTTTTTTAAAAATTAGGACCACATTTGCTGTCTTCCATACCTCAGATAGTCGCCCTGTTTCTATAGATGTTTTGAAGATTGTTGTTAGTGGTACACATAGCACCTCTGCTACCTCTCTCAGAACCCATGGAGAGATGTTATCCGGCTTCATTGCCTTTGAGGTATCTAGCTCACCTAGCAGTCTCTTCACTTCTTCCTCGGTTGTATGTATTGTGTCCAACACTTGATGGTGGACCCCACCTCTCCGTCTTTCTGGAGTCCCTTCTGTCTCCTTAGTGAACACTTCTTTGAATCTCATGTTGAGCTCCTCACAAATTTTGCAGTCATTTCTTATGATCTCCCCTCCTTCCTTCCTCAGCCTGATTACCTGGTCCTTGACTTGTTTTCCTCCTGATGTGGCTGTACAACAGCTTGGGGTCAGATTTAGCTTTCACTGCTATTTTATTTTCATATTGCCTGTGGGCCTCCCTTCTTACCTGTGCATATTCATTTCTGGCTCTATGATGTCTTTCCTTATTCTCCTGAGTCCTTTGCCTTCTATACTTCTTCCATTCTCTAGCATACTTGGTTTTGGCCTCTCTACACCTTTGGGTGAACCAAGGGCTTACCCTGGCCCTCTCGTTATTTCTGTTACCCTTGGGTACAAACCTCTCCTCAGCTTCCTTGCATATTGTTGTCACATCATCTCGTTTACTGACTTCCCTGCCAGTCCTCTGTCCCACTGAACCCCGTGCAGGAAATTTTTAATGCCTGTGTAGTCCCCTTTCTTGTAGTTTGGCTTCACTTGTCCTGCCCTTCCTGCTTCCCTCTCCACTTCTAACTCTACGATGGATCAATCAATCAGTCAATCAAGTTTATTCTCTATAAGGATTGCAATGCGAGGTTTACAGATTTTGAATATTGTGTAGTTTACATGTTTTAAAATACTAATTACGGAGATTCGAAACTCTTATCCTCCAGTGTCGTCTAGTCGAGTTCTAATAACCTCTCCTCATTGGACATGCCCCTTAGCTACGGGAATAGTCTTGTTACAAACTTCTGCACTTTCTCTAGTTTGCCGACGTGCTTGACCAGGTGAGGGCTCTAAACCGGAGCTGCATACTCCAATATGGGCCTGACGTACACAGTGTACAGGGTCCGGAACGACTACTTACTGGTGTGTGTGTGTGTGTACTCACCTAGTTGTACTCACCTAGTTGAGGTTGCGGGGGTCGAGTCCGAGCTCCTGGCCCCGCCTCTTCACTGATCGCTACTAGGTCACTCTCCCTGAGCCGTGAGCTTTATCATACCTCTGCTTAAAGCAATGTATGGATCTTGCCTCCACTACATCGCTTGCCAAACTATTCCACTTACTGACTACTCTGTGGCTGAAGAAATACTTCCTAACATCCCTGTGATTCATCTGCGTCTTCAACTTCCAACTGTGTCCCCTTGTTACTGTGTCCAATCTCTGGAACATCCTGTCTTTGTCCACCTTGTCAATTCCTCTCAGTATTTTGTATGTCGTTATCATGTCCCCCCTATCTCTCCTGTCCTCCAGTGTCGTCAGGTTGATTTCCCTTAACCTCTCCTCGTAGAACATACCTCTTAGCTCTGGGACTAGTCTTGTTGCAAACCTTTGCACTTTCTCTAGTTTCTTTACGTGCTTGGCTAGGTGTGGGTTCCAAACTGGTGCCGCATACTCCAATATGGGCCTAACGTACACGGTGTACAGGGTTCTGAATGATTCCTTATTAAGATGTCGGAATGCTGTTCTGAGGTTTGCTAGGCGCCCATATGCTGCAGCAGTTATTTGGTTGATGTGCGCTTCAGGAGATGTGCCTGGTGTTATACTCACCCCAAGATCTTTTTCCTTGAGTGAGGTTTGTAGTCTCTGGCCCCCTAGACTGTACTCCGTCTGCGGTCTTCTTTTTCCCTTCCCCAATTTTCATGACTTTGCACTTGGTGGGATTGAACTCCAGGAGCCAATTGCTGTACCAGGTCTGCAGCCTGTCCAGATCCCTTTGTAGTTCTGCCTGGTCTTCGATCGAATGAATTCTTCTCATCAACTTCACGTCATCTGCAAACAGGGACACCTCAGAGTCTATTCCTTCCATCATGTCGTTCACAAATACCAGAAACAGCACTGGTCCTAGGACTGACCCCTGTGGGACCCCGCTGGTCACAGGTGCCCACTCTGACACCTCGCCACGTACCATTACTCGCTGCTGTCTTCCTGACAAGTATTCCCTGATCCATTGTAGTGCCTTCCCTGTTATCCCTGCTTGGTCCTCCAGTTTTTGCACCAATCTCTTGTGTGGAACTGTGTCAAACGCCTTCTTGCAGTCCAAGAATATGCAATCCACCCACCCCTCTCTCTCTTGTCTTACTGCTGTCACCATGTCATAGAACTCCAGTAGGTTTGTGACACAGGATTTCCCGTCCCTGAAACCATGTTGGCTGCTGTTGATGAGATCATTCCTTTCTAGGTGTTCCACCACTCTTCTCCTGATAATCTTCTCCATGATTTTGCAGACTATACATGTCAGTGACACTGGTCTGTAGTTTAATGCTTCATGTCTGTCTCCTTTTTTATCTGGCCCCATTGCCTTTGAGGTATCTAGCTCACTCAGAAGCCTCTTCACTTCTTCCTCGGTTGTGTGCACTGTGTCCAGCACATGGTGGTGTGCCCCACCTCTCCGTCTTTCTGGAGCCCCTTCTGTCCCCTCTGTGAACACTTCTTTGAATCTCTTGTTGAGTTCCTCACATACTTCACGGTCATTTCTTGTTGTCTCTCCTCCTTCCTTCCTTAGCCTGATTACCTGGTCCTTGACTGTTGTTTTCCTCCTGATGTGGCTGTACAACAGTTTCGGGTCAGATTTGGCTTTCGCTGCTATGTCATTTTCATATTGTCTTTGGGCCTCCCTTCTTATCTGTGCATATTCGTTTCTGGCTCTACGACTGCTCTCCTTATTCTCCTGGGTCCTTTGCCTTCTATATTTCTTCCATTCCCTAGCACACTTGGTTTTTGCCTCCCTGCACCTATGGGTAAACCATGGGCTCATCCTGGCTTTTTCATTATTCCTGTTACCCTTGGGTACAAACCTCTCCTCAGCCTCCTTGCATTTTGTTGCTACATATTCCATCATCTCATTAACTGGCTTCCCTGCCAGTTCTCTGTCCCACTGAACGCCGTTCAGGAAGTTCCTCATTCCTGTATAGTCCCCTTTCTTGTAGTTTGGCTTCATTCGTCCTGGCCTTCCTGCTTCTCCCTCGACTTGTAGCTCTACTGTGTATTTGAAGCTTAAAACCACATGGTCACTGGCCCCAAGGGGTCTTTCATATGTGATGTCCTCGATATCTGCACTACTCAAGGTGAATACTAAGTCTAGCATTGCTGGTTCATCCTCTCCTCTCTCTCTTGTAGTGTCCCTTACGTGTTGGTACATGAAGTTTTCCAGTACCACCTCCATCATCTTAGCCCTCCATGTATCTTGGCCCCCATGCGGGTCAAAGTTCTCCCAATCGATCTCCTTGTGGTTAAAGTCACCCATGATCAGGAGCTTTGCCCTGCATGCATGAGCTCTTCTGGCCACTCTAGCCAGTGTGTCAACCATCGCTCTATTGCTCTCGTCGTACTCTTGCCTTGGCCTCCTGCTGTTCTGTGGTGGGTTATACATCACTGCTATTACCACCTTGGGACCTCCAGAGTGAAACGTTCCCGCTATGTAATCACTTTCTTCTCCGCTGTCTCCTCTCTCCAGCTCATCAAAATTCCAGCGATTTTTGATCAGCAATGCCACTCCTCCACCCCCCCTGTTCCCTCTGTCTTTCCTCAGGATTTGGTATCCCGTTGGAAAGATGGCATCTGTTATCATACCTGTAAGCTTGGTTTCTGTGAGAGCTATGATGTCCGGTGATGCCTCTTTGACTCTTTCATGCCACTCCTCCCACTTGTTTGTTATTCCATCAGCGTTTGTGTACCATACCATACCATGTGTGTGTGTGTGTGATTCGTGTATGGCGTGCATGTATGGTATGGCGTGCATGTATGGCGTGCGTGTATGGCGTGCGTGTATGGCGTGCGTGTATGGCGTGCGTGTATGGTGCACGTGTATGAGTGCGTATGTAGTGAAAGTGTTTTAAGAAGATATATGTGTGCGTGTAAGTCTTTATTATGAACGCCCGGAGCTCAAATTGCGGTATTTACCTCTGTCTTATGTTTGTGTGTAGAAAGCGTGGAGAAACTGGTGTGGGGAAGGTTGTTTCTCTGAGGTTAACAACCACACACACACACACACACACACACACACACACACACACACACACACACACACACACACACACACACACACACACACACACACACACACACACACACACACACACACACACGCACACACACACACACACACATAGCCTGCAGACCTGGTCCAGCAATTGGCTCCTGGAGTTCAACCCCACCAAGTGCAAAGTCATGAAAATTGGGGAAGGGTAAAGTAGACCGCAGACGGAGTACAGTCTAGGGGGCCAGAGACTACAAACCTCACTCAAGGAAAAAGATCTTGGGGTGAGTATAACACCAGGCACATCTCCTGAAGCGCACATCAATCAAATAACTGCTGCAGCATATGGGCGCCTAGCAAACCTCAGAACAGCATTCCGACATCTTAATAAGGAATCATTCAGGACCCTGTACACCGTGTACGTTAGGCCCATATTGGAGTATGCGGCACCAGTTTGGAACCCACACATAGCCAAGCACGTAAAGAAACTAGAGAGAGTACAAAGGTTTGCAACAAGACTAGTCCCAGAGCTAAGGGGTATGTCCTACGAGGAGAGGTTAAGGGAAATCGACCTGAAGACACTGGAGGACAGGAGAGATAGGGAGGACATGATAACGACATACAAAATACTGAGAGGAATTGACAAGGTGGACAAAGACAGGATGTTCCAGAGATGGGACACAGCAACAAGGGGACACAGTTGGAAGCTGAAGACACAGATGAATCACAGGGATGTCAGGAAGTATTTCTTCAGCCACAGTGTAGTCAGGAAGTGGAATAGTTTGGGAAGCGATATAGTGGAGGCAGGATCCATACATAGCTTTAAGCAGAGGTATGATAAAGCTCACGGTTCAGGGAGAGTGACCTAGTAGCGACCAGTGAAGAGGCGGGGCCAGGAGCTAGGACTCGACCCCTGCAACCTCAACTAGGAGAGTACAACTTGGTGAGTACACACACACACACACACACACACACACACACACACACGTGTGGGTTCATTTACAAGTGCACCAGGGATTCACATATCTCTACTGTTTCGGCTCTCAAACACGGCTCTCAAACACGGCTCTCAAACACAGCTCTCAGACACGGCTGTCAAACACGGCTGTCAAACACGGCTGTCAAGCACGGCCGTCAAACACGGCTCTCAGACACGGCTCTCAAACACGGCTATCAGACACGGCTCTCAAACACGGCTCTCACACACGGCTCTCAAACACGGCTCACAGACACGGCTCTCGCGGGGCACATACTCAATGCAGTTAATTGCTCGGTGTGTTTTCAGACTGTAGCGCGAGTTCCGCCCCAGGAACTGTGTTCCGCCCCAGGAAATGTGTTCCGCCCCAGAAACTGTGCTCCGTCCCAGGAACAGTATTCCGTCCCAGGAACTGTCTTCCGTCATAGGAACTGTCTTCCGTCCCAGGAACTGTGTTCCTTCCCAGGAAATGTGTTCCGCCCCACGAACTGTGTTCCGCCCCAGGAACTGTGTTCCGTCCCAGGAACTGTGTTCAGTCCCAGGAACTGTGTTCCGTCCCAGGAACTGCATTCCGACCCAGGAACTGTCTTCCGTCATAGGAACTGTGTTACGTCCCAGGAACTGTGTTCCGTCCCAGGAAATGTGTTCTGCCCGAGGAACTGTGTTCCGTCCCAGGAACTGTGCTCCGTCCCAGGAACTGTGTTCCGCCCAAGGAACTGTGTTCCACCCCAGGAACTGTTTTCCGTCGCAGGAACTGTGTTCCGTCCCAGGAACTGTGTTCCGCCCCTGGAACTGTGGTCCGTCCCAGGAACCGTTTTCTGTCATAGGAACTGTGTTCAGTAACAGGAACTGTGTTCCACCCAAGGAACTATGTTCCATCCCAGGATCTGTGTTCCGTCCCAGGAACTATGCTCCGCCCCAGGAACTGTGTTCTGTCCCACGAGCTGTGCTCCGCCCCAGGAACTGTGTTCCTTCCCAGAAACTGTGTTCCACCCCAGGAACTGTGTTCCTTCCCAGGAACTGTGTTCCGTTCCAGGAACTGTGTTCCGTCCCAGGAACTGTGTTCCACCCCAGGAACTGTGTTCCGCCCCAGGAACTGTGTTCCGTCCCACTAACTGTGTTCCATCCCAGAAGCTGTGCTCTGCCCCAGGAACTGTGTTCCGCACCAGGAGCTGTGTTCCATCAGAGGAACTGTGTTCTGCCCCAGGAACTGTGCTCTGCCCCAGGAACTGTGTTCTGCCCCAGGAACTGTGTTCTGCCCCAGGAACTGTGTTCCGTCCCAGGAACTGTATTCCGTCCCAGGAACTGTCTTCCGTCATAGAAACTGTCTTCCATCCCAGGAACTGTGTTCCTTCCCAGGAAATGTGTTCCGCCCCACGAACTGTGTTCCGCCCCAGGAACTGTGTTCCGCCCCAGGAACTGTGTTCAGTCCCAGGAACTGTGTTCATTCACAGGAAATGTGTTCCGCCCCACGAACTGTGTTCCGCCCCAGGAACTGTGTTCCGCCCCAGGAACTGTGTTCAGTCCCAGGAACTGTGTTCCGTCCCAGGAACTGCATTCCATCCCAGGAACTGTCTTCCGTCACAGGAACTGTGTTCCGTCCCAAGAACTGTGTTCCGTCTCAGGAAATGTGTTCTGCCCGAGGAACTGTGTTCCGTCCCAGGAACTGTGCTCCGTCCCAGGAACTGTGTTCCGCCCAAGGAACTATGTTACGTCCCAGGAACTGTGTTCCGCCCCAGAAACTGTGTTCCACCCCAGGAACTGTTTTCCGTCGCAGGAACTGTGTTCCGTCCCAGGAACTGTGTTCCGCCCCTGGAACTGTGTTCCGTCCCAGGAACTGTTTTCTGTCATAGGAACTGTGTTCTGTAACAGGAACTGTGTTCCACCCCAGGAACTGTGTTCCATCCCAGGATCTGTGTTCCGTCCCAGGAACTATGCTCCGCCCCAGGAACTGTGTTCTGTCCCACGAGCTGTGCTCAGCCCCAGGAACTGTGTTCCGTCCCAGAAACTGTGTTCCACCCCAGGAACTGTGTTCCGTCCCAGGAACTGTGTTCCGTTCCAGGAACTGTGTTCCGTCCCAGGAGCTGTGTTCCGTCCCAGGAACTGTGTTCCGCCCCAGGAACTGTGTTCCGTCCCACTAACTGTGTTCCGTCCCAGAAGCTGTGCTCTGCCCCAGGAATTGTGTTCCGCCCCAGGAGCTGTGTTCCGTCAGAGGAACTGTGTTCCGCCCCAGGAACTGTGCTCTGCCCCAGGAACTGTGTTCTGTCCCAGGAACTGTGGTCTGCCCCAGGAACTGTTTTCCGCCCAAGGAACTGTGTTCCGCCCCAGGAACTGTGCTCCATCCCAGGAAATGTGTTCCGCCCAAGGAACTATGTTCCGTCCCAGGAACTGTGTTCCGCCCCAGGAACTGTGTTCCGCCCCAGGAACTGTGTTCCATCCCAGGAACTGTGTTCCGTCCCAGGAACTGTGTTCCGTCCCAGGAATTGTGTTCCGTCCCATGAACTGTTTTCTGACAGAGGAACTGTGTTCTGTCCCAGGAACTGTGTTCCGTCCCAGGAACTGTGTTCTGCCGCAGGAACTGTGTTCCATCCCAGGAACTGTGTTCCATCCAACGATGTGTGTTCCGTCCCAGGAACTGTGCTTCGGCCCAGGAACTGTGTTCTGTCCCACGAGCTGTGCTCCGCCCCAGGAACTGTGTTCCATCCCAGAAACTGTGTTCCGTCCCAGGAACTAAGTTCCGTTATAGGAGCTGTGTTCCGTCCCAGGAATGGTGTTCCGCCCCAGGAACTGTATTCCGCCCCAGGAACTGTGTTCCGTCCCAGGAACTGTGTTCTGTCCCAGAAGCAGTGCTCTGCCCCAGGAACTGTGTTCCGTCCCAGGAACTGTGTTACGCCCCAGGAACTGTGCTCTGCCCCAGGAACTGTGTTTCGTCCCAGGAACTGTGTTCTGCCCCAGGAACTGTGTTCCGCCCCAGGAACTGTGTTCCATCCCAGTAACTGTGTTCCGTCATAGGAACTGTGTTCCATCCCAGGAACTGTGTTCCGTCCCAGGAAATGTGTTCCGTCCCAGGAACTGTGTTCCGTCCCAGGAACTGTGTTCCGCCCAAGGAACTGTGTTCCGTCCCAGGAACTGTGTTCTGCCCCAGGAACTGTGTTCCGCCCCAGGAACTGTGTTCCATCCCAGGAACTGTGTTCCGTCCCAGGAACTGTGTTCCGTCCCAGGAATTGTGTTCCATCCCATGAACTGTTTTCTGACAGAGGAACTGTGTTCTGTCCCAGGAACTGTGTTCCGTCCCAGGAACTGTGTTCTGCCGCAGGAACTGTGTTCCATCCCAGGAACTGTGTTCCATCCAACGATGTGTGTTCCGTCCCAGGAACTGTGCTTCGGCCCAGGAACTGTGTTCTGTCCCACGAGCTGTGCTCCGCCCCAGGAACTGTGTTCCGTCCCAGAAACTGTGTTCCGTCCCAGGAACTAAGTTCCGTTATAGGAACTGTGTTCCGTCCCAGGAATGGTGTTCCGCCCCAGGAACTGTATTCCGCCCCAGGAACTGTGTTCCGTCCCAGGAACTGTGTTCCCTCCCAGAAGCAGTGCTCTGCCCCAGGAACTGTATTCCGCCCCAGGAACTGTGTTCCGTCCCAGGAACTGTGTTCCGCCCCAGGAACTGTGCTCTGCCCCAGGAACTGTGTTTCGTCCCAGGAACTGTGTTCTGCCCCAGGAACTGTGTTCCGCCCCAGGAACTGTGTTCCGTCCCAGTAACTGTGTTCCGTCATAGGAACTGTGTTCCATCCCAGGAACTGTGTTCCGTCCCAGGAAATGTGTTCCGTCCCAGGAACTGTGTTCCGTCCCAGGAACTGTGTTCCGCCCAAGAAACTGTGTTCCGTAACAGGAACTGTGTTCCGTCCCAGGAACTGTGTTCCGCCCCATTAACTGTGTTCCGTCCCAGGAACCGTGTTCTGCCCCAGGAACTGTGTACCACCCCAGGAACTGTGTTCCGCCCAAGGAACTGCATTCTGTCCCAGGAACTGTGTTCCGCCCAAGGAACTGTGTTCCGTCCCAGGAACTGTGTTCTGCCCCAAAAACTGTGTTCCGTCCCAGGAACTGTGTTCCGTCCCAGGAACTGTGTTCCGACCCAGGAACTGTGTTCCGTCCCAAGAACTGTGTTCCATCCCAGGAACTGTGTTCCGTCCCAGGAACTGTGTTCCGTCCCAGGAATTGTGTTCTCTCATAGAAACTGTGTTCCATCCCAGGAACTATGTTCCACACCAGGAACTGTGTTCCACCCCAGGAACTGTGTTCCGTCCCAGGAACTGTGTTCCGTCCCAGGAACTGTGTTCCGTCCCAGGAACTGTGTTCCGTCATAGGATCTGTGTTCTGCCCAGGAACTGTGTTCCACCCCAGGAACTATGTTCTGCAACAGGAACTGTGTTCCGTCCAGGAACTGTGTTCCGCCCCAGGAACTGTCTTCCGCCCCAGGAGCTATGTTCCGTCTCAGGAACTGTGTTCCGTCCCAGGAACTGTGTTCCACCCCAGGAACTGTGTTCCGTCCCAGGAACTGTGTTCTGCCCCAGGAACTGTGTTCCACCCCAGGAAGTATGTTCTGCCCCAGGAAATGTGTTCCGTCCCAGAAGCCATGTTCCGCCCCAGGAACTGTGTTCCGCCCCAGGAACTGTGCTTCGCCCCAGGAACTGTATTTCGTCCCAGGAACTAAGTTCCACCACAGGAACTGTGTTCCGCTCCAGGAACTATGTTCCGTCTCAGGAACTGTGTTCCGTCCTAGGAACTGTGTTCCACCCCTGGAACTGTGTTCCATCCCTGGAACTGTGTTCCATCATAGGAACTGTGTTCCGTCCCAGGAACTGTGTTCCGCCCCATGAACTGTGTTCCGCCCCAGGAACTGTGTTCCGTCCCAAGAACTGTCTTCCATACCAGGAACTGTGTTCCGTCCCAAAAACTGTGTTCCGTCCCAGGAACTGTGTTCCGCCCCAGGAACTGTGTTCCGTCCCACTAACTGTGTTCCGTCCCAGAAGCTGTGCTCTGCCCCAGGAATTGTGTTCCACCCCAGGAGCTGTGTTCCGTCAGAGGAACTGTGTTCTGCCCCAGGAACTGTGCTCTGCCCCAGGAACTGTGTTCTGTCCCAGGAACTGTGTTCTGCCCCAGGAACTGTTTTCCGTCCCAGGAAATGTGTTCCGCCCAAGGAACTATGTTCCGTCCCAGGAACTGTGTTCCACCCCAGGAACTGTGTTCTGCCCCAGGAACTGTGTTCCATCCCAGGAACTGTGTTCCGTCCCAGGAACTGTGTTGCATCCCAGGAATTGTGTTCCGTCCCATGAACTGTTTTCTGTAAGAGGAACTGTGTTCTGTCCCAGGAACTGTGTTCCGTCCCACGAACTGTGTTCTGCCGCAGGAAATGTAACTTGCATTTGTGGTCACAGAGGTGCCTGTGCTAACCTTCCTATGGTGTAGAAATATACCTAGTTGGATGAATCTTTTTGTGGCTAGCTGGTCTAGTGGCTAACGCGACGGGCTGGAGTTTTGAGACTCTATGACCGCGGGTTCAATCCCGGCCGGGGGTATGGTTTATTTGCAATCGTGTCATTACGATTTCTTAAGTCAAGTCAAGTCAGGCAGGAACTGTGTTCCACCCCAGGAACTGTGTTCCATCCAAGGATGTGTGTTCCGTCCCAGGAACTGTGCTCCACCCCAGGAACTGTGTTCTGTCCCACGAGCTGTGCTCCGTCCCAGGAACTAAGTTCCGTTATAGGAACTGTGTTCCGTCCCAGGAATGGTGTTCCGCCCCAGGAACTGTATTCCGCCCCAGGAACTGTGTTCCGTCCCAGGAACTGTGTTCTACCCCAGGAACTGTGTTCCATCCCAGGAACTGTGTTCCGCCCCAGGAACTGTGCTCTGCCCCAGGAACTGTGTTTCGTCCCAGGAACTGTGTTCCGCCCCAGGAACTGTGTTCCGTCCCAGGAACTGTGTTCCGTCATAGGAACTGTGTTCCGTCAAAGGAAATGTGTTCTGTCCCAGGAACTGTGTTCCGTCCCAGGAACTGTGTTCCGCCCAAGGAACTGTGTTCCGTAACAGGAACTGTGTTCCGTCCCAGGAACTGTGTTCTGCCCCATTAACTGTGTTCCATCCCAGGAACCGTGTTCCGCCCCAGGAACTGTGTTCCGCCCCAGGAACTGTGTTCCGCCCAAGGAACTGCATTCTGTACCAGGAACTGTGTTCCGCCAAATGAACTGTGTTCCCTCCCAGGAACTGTGTTCCGCCCCAAAAACTGTGTTCCGTCCCAGGAACTGTGTTCCGTCCCAGGAACTGTGTTCCGACCCAGGAACTGTGTTCCGTCCCAAGAACTGTGTTCCATCCCAGGAACTGTGTTCCATCCCATGAACTGTGTTCCATCCCAGGAACTGTTTTCCCTCCCATGAACTGTGTTCCGTCCCAGGAACTGTGTTCCGTTTCAGGAACTGTGTTCCGTCCCAGGAACTGTATTCCGTCCCTGGAACTGTGTTCCGACCCAGGAACTGTGTTCCGCCCAAGGAACTGCATTCTGTCCCAGGAACTGTGTTCCGCCAAATGAACTGTGTTCCGTCCCAGGAACTGTGTTCCGCCCCAAAAACTGTGTTCCGTCCCAGGAACTGTGTTCCGTCCCAGGAACTGTGTTCCGACCCAGGAACTGTGTTCCATCCCAAGAACTGTGTTCCATCCCAGGAACTGTGTTCCGTCCCATGAACTGTGTTCCATCCCAGGAACTGTTTTCCCTCCCATGAACTGTGTTCCATTCCTGGAACTGTGTTCCGTTTCAGGAACTGTGTTCCGTCCCAGGAACTGTATTCCGTCTCTGGAACTGTGTTCCGACCCAGGAACTGTGTTCCGCCCCAGGAATTATGCTCCGCCCCAGGAACTGTGTTCTGCCCCAGGAACTGTGTTCCGTCGCAGGAACTGTGTTCGCCCCAGGAACTGTGTTCTGTCCCAGGAACTGTGTTCTGTCCCATGAACTGTGTTCCGTCCCAGGAACTGTGTTCTGTCCCATGAACTGTGTTCCATCCCGGGAACTGTGTTCCGTCCCATGAACTGCGTTCCGTCCCAGGAACTCTGATCCGTCCCATGAACTGTGTTGCATCCCAGGAACTGTGTTCCGTCCCATGAACTCTGTTCTGTCCCAGGAACTGTGTTCCGCCCCAGGAACTGTTTTCCTGTTAGTAACTGTGTTCCGTCCCATGAACTGTGTTCAGTCTCGGGAACTGTGTTCTGTCCCATGAACTGTGTTCCGTCCCAGGAAGTCTGTTCCGTCCCATGAACTCTGTTCCGTCCCGGGAACTGTGTTCCATCCCAGGAACTGTGTTCCGTCCCAGGAACTGTGTTCCGTCCCATGAACTCTGTTCCATCCCAGGAACTGTGTTCCATCCCAGGGACTGTGTTCAGTCCCAGTAACTGTGTTCCATCCCAGGGACTGTGTTCAGTCCCAGGAACTGTGTTCCGTACCAGGATCTGTCTATAAGCTTACTTATGTCCTGCTGCGTGACCTCTACTGAGTCTCCTCATGCTGTTACCACCTTCACATTATTATTATTATTATTATTATTATTATTATTATTATTATTACTCTTATTGTTTTATTATTATTATTATTATTACTGTTATTGTTTTATTATTATTATTACGTTCAGAGAAACGCTAAACCCATGGAAGGTCATTCAATATTTCCCAAGTTGTTGGACAAAAATGTTGATGTGTTCGATGTGCTGAAGTTTAGTTTTAATGATGTTAAATTTGTTTACAAAGGAGAGTGTCAGGTGTTTATGTGTAGTAACATATTATCTGTTTACCATCTGTCCGGAGCTGAGTGCCGACTCTACCTCTCTACCACTTGTTGCTATCATGGCCGTTGCTGTCTATCATGACCGTTGCTGTCTATCATGACCGTTGCTGTCTATCATGACCGTTGCTGTCTATCATGGCCGTTGCTGTCTATCATGGCCGTTGCTGTCTATCATGGCCGTTGCTGTCTATCATGACCGTTGCTGTCTATCATGACCATTGCTGTCTATCATGACCGTTGCTGTCTATCATGACCGTTGCTGTCTATCATGACCGTTGCTGTCTATCATGACCGTTGCTGTCTATCATGACCGTTGCTGTCTATCATGACCATTGCTGTCTATCATGACCGTTGCTGTCTATCATGACCGTTGCTGTCTATCATGACCATTGCTGTCTATCATGACCGTTGCTGTCTATCATGACCGTTGCTGTCTATCATGACCGTTGCTGTCTATCATGACCGTTGCTGTCTATCATGACCATTGCTGTCTATCATGACCGTTGCTGTCTATCATGACCGTTGCTGTCTATCATGACCGTTGCTGTCTATCATGACCGTTGCTGTCTATCATGACCATTGCTGTCTATCATGACCGTTGCTGTCTATCATGACCGTTGCTGTCTATCATGACCATTGCTGTCTATCATGACCGTTGCTGTCTATCATGACCGTTGCTGTCTATCATGACCGTTGCTATCAAGACCGTTGCTGTCTATCATGACCGTTGCTGTCTATCATGACCATTGCTGTCTATCATGACCGTTGCTGTCTATCATGACCGTTGCTGTCTATCATGACCGTTGCTGTCTGTCATAACCGCTGCTGTCTATCATTGTCAGCATAGTTGCTTATCCCCTACATGTGTTCCATAGCTTATCTGAGTATCATAGTACCATCCATATGTTTTACATACACGACCCCTTTGCTAGGCCTAGTGACTAGTTTGTGTGACGTCACATGATGCCGCATGAGCACGTCCCACGCACTCATCACTGGGGAGAGTCATCCACTCCACCGAGTTCATTCCTCCAGTAAGAAAGAACCCATCCCTTGTGGTCTGGTGTGATTCGATTCATGCTCCAGGAAGATCTTATTCTGACTGTGAAGCCACCAGCACCCTTTAGTGACTTTGTAATGAGCCAAGAATTACTGTATCGAACAGCCGAGTTGGGTACTCCAAGCAGAAGAGTATACCAATTAGTAATTCCACAGTCACTAGTGAATGTAGCTCTACAGCTAGTTCACGATGCACCAGGTGTTGCGCACCCTGGTATGGATCGTTCTGTGAAACAAGCCAGAATGAAATACTTTTGGCCACATATGGCAACTGACATTTCTGAGTATGTTAAGAAATGTAGTGTCTGTACAGAATTCATTACCTTTGTACCTAGTTCAGCTATCAAAACTTTGGGGGCCCGGTCCCTGGACCCATTACGTACCTCTGTAATCTGTAAATACCTTTGTAACTTGTCATGATTGTGACCAGACCTATCTGGAGTTCATTACCTTTGTAAATTGTGAGTTCATTACCTTTGTAAATAGCGAGTTCATTACCTCTGTAACTTGCTCAGCTATCAAAATTTTGGAGTCCAGTCCCTGGACCAATTATGTACCTCTGTAATCTTTTGACTACCGCCCACAGGATGGGTATGGGGTGCATAATAAACATATTAAACTAACTGTATATAGAATAAAGGAAATGTCAATGGTCCTAATCCAATCCAGGTGTATCCAACTACTAGCGAACCATGGGAAAGAGTTTCGCTAAATTTGTTAACCAATTTTAAATGTTCCCTCCAAGGCAACAAACATCTGTGTGTTATGGTAGACCATTTCACCAGATATTGTGATTTAGTTCCTATTGCGGATAAGACTGCCGAGACAGTAGCTAAAGCGTTTAAAGAAAGCATTATCTGCAGGCATACGACCCCTAAGTCCTTAGTAACAGATAATGGAGGTGAATTCTGTAATGAGATTCTTGAAAATTTGTGTACCTTGTACAAGATCTCTAAATCCACCATTGTTCCTCATCATCCTGCCAGCAATGGGTTAGCAGAACGAACCAACAAGAAAGTACTTGATGTCTTGAGAGCCATTATCAACCCCAATAGTGAAACCTGGGATGAAGTTATACCATATGTTCAATGTGCCATAAATTCTGCTTACAATGCTTCCACACTCCACATTATGCATTATACAGTGTAGACAAGCGTAATGAGTTGTTATATTCCTCACTAACAGAACACAGAGAGTGGAGGTGAATTCTGTAATGAGATTCTTGAAAATTTGTGTACCTTGTACAAGATCTCTAAATCCACCATTGTTCCTCATCATCCTGCCAGCAATGGGTTAGCAGAACGAACCAACAAGAAAGTACTTGATGTCTTGAGAGCCATTATCAACCCCAATAGTGAAACCTGGGATGAAGTTATACCATATGTTCAATGTGCCATAAATTCTGCTTACAATGCTTCCATAGGTGACACTCCACATTATGCATTATACAGTGTAGACAAGCGTTTACCCTATGAGTTGTTATATTCCACGCTGAATCCCAATTATAACCCTGATGATTTCATAGCAACTCGTACCAGCATAGCTCAAAGAGTTTTTAGAAGAATCCGTGAAACACTTCATAAATCAACAGCAGAATTTACTAGAGTAACTAATAGCCGTGCTAAGCCTACAAAAGTTAAAGTGGGTTCAAGAGTAATGCTGACTAATTTCAACAAAACATCCGCAGTGCCTAAGCTTGATCAAAAGTTTGTTGGCCCTTACTGAGTAGTTGAACATATCAATGGCAATAAGTATAAGGTTAGAGAAATTAGTACTGGTCAGTATAAAGAATCGCATTTAGATCATATGAAGTTAGTATGGAATGTTGATGATATTGCTACCCAGACTAATGTGACAGATGCTGACAATCCTCTTGACTCTGTACCCTCTACCTCTAATACTCAGTCAGATAATCAACCCGAATGTCGTTATTCTTTGCGTACTCGACAAGTAATGAGAAACCCACAAGTATCTTTTGTAGATACTTATTCAGATTGCCCTCAGTCAAGGAATGTGTTAGCCATTGCAAAGGAATTCGATCCTCTCAAAGACAATAACCATTCTGCATATGTAAATCTTACCCTCGCAGAGTTGGGTTTAAATGTACATAGTCTGTATAATTAGATGTTCAAGATGAATGAAGTTGTCAACTGTGTGTTTTTTGTTATTAGCTGATCAGTTTTTCAGATTTTTTTTTTTTTTGTGTTCACGTTTCCTCCGAATTCTGAGAATTTAGCAGTAATGATCTGTGCACGCCAGATTTACCTTTGCTGTTAATTACTTTCACCTTTGTAAATATGTTTATCCTTCCTCAGAATCCATAGAGTGCATGAATAGAGATTGATCGATCAATTCCATCGTTTATTATACCTTGATTTGTAATGTATTACGTTAAAACTCGTTATGTTAACATCCATTATGATACCATCCATTAGTTCTAAGTTACATATGTCATTGTTATTGTATAGAATCAGCACAGAGCCACCTGCCTGTTCAGCCTATAGCGTAGTATGTATGTCGAGACGACATACGTAACATGACCTAGTTGTCAGCATAGTTGCTGATCCCCTACATGTGTTGTATAGCTTATCTGAGTATCATAGTTAGTACCATCCATATGTTTTACATACACGACCCCTTTGCTAGGCCTAGTGACTAGTTTGTATAACATCACGTGATGTGGCATGAGTGAGTGGGACGTGCTCCCTCTGCCTCAGTTCCCATATAGTTCTACGCCAGGCAAGACAAGCAGTTTGGGCTCTCCCCCTTCATTCTCTGCTAATATATGTGTCACCATCCAACAAGTGTGTTTAAACTCCAACCATCATATCTCCCACAAACTCCCATGACATCATGACCGTTGCTGTCTATCATGACCGTTGCTGTCTATCATGACCATTGCTGTCTATCATGACCGTTGCTATCTATCATGACCGTTGCTGTCTATCATGACCTTTGCTGTCTATCATGACTGTTGCTGTCTGTCATGACTGTTGCTGTCTATCATGACCATTGCTGTCTGTCATGACCGTTGCTGTCTGTCATGACCGTCGCTGTCTATCATGACCATTGCTGTCTATCATGACCATTGCTGTCTGTCATGACCGTTGCTGTCTATCATGACCGTTGCTGTCTGTCATGACCGTCACTGTCTATCATGACCGTTGCTGTCTATCATGACCATTGCTGTCTGTCATGACCGTCGCTGTCTATCATGACCATTGCTGTCTATCATGACCATTGCTGTCTGTCATGACCGTTGCTGTCTATCATGACTGTTGCTGTCTGTCATGACTGTTGCTGTCTATTATGACCATTGCTGTCTGTCATGACCGTTGCTGTCTATCATGACCATTGCTGTCTATCATGACCATTGCTGTCTATCATGAGCGTTGCTGTCTATCATGACCTTTGCTGTCTATCATGACTGTTGCTGTCTGTCATGACTGTTGCTGTCTATCATGACCATTGCTGTCTGTCATGACCGTTGCTGTCTGTCATGACCGTCGCTGTCTATCATGACCATTGCTGTCTATCATGACCATTGCTGTCTGTCATGACCGTTGCTGTCTATCATGACCGTTGCTGTCTGTCATGACCGTCACTGTCTATCATGACCGTTGCTGTCTATCATGACCATTGCTGTCTGTCATGACCGTCGCTGTCTATCATGACCATTGCTGTCTATCATGACCATTGCTGTCTGTCATGACCGTTGCTGTCTATCATGACTGTTGCTGTCTGTCATGACTGTTGCTGTCTATTATGACCATTGCTGTCTGTCATGACCGTTGCTGTCTATCATGACCATTGCTGTCTATCATGACCATTGCTGTCTATCATGAGCGTTGCTGTCTATCATGACCGTTGCTGTCTATCATGAGCGTTGCTGTCTATAGTGCTGATGGACCACAGCACCGACAACTTGATGGATGCGACACTTGTTCAACACGTGGTTATCTATATTGGTGAGAGGTTTCACCTGCACAGGAAACTTATGTAGTCGAATACAGTCGAATATAACACCGAAACAGTGTAAGTAATTCTCAAGTAATCAGTCCCACAGCCTTGCAAGGAAGCCGAGCGACTATCAAGTCAAAATTACTTCCTCTACTGAAGACGCCAGATGTGCGGGCGAAACGTTGCAGCACTAAAGATGCCCAAGTGATGCACATATGTCTTATTCACTTGTGTCTACCGTTGTATCTACCGTTGTATCTACCGTTGTGTCTACCGTTGTGTCTACCGTTGTGTCTACCGTTGTGTCTTAATGGATGAGTTGGTATATGTAACAAGTGTGGCCGGGCGTCTGGTGTCGTCTTCACCACTGATGGACTATAGTGTTGACTGTGTCAATTAGTTTAACTCTACTTGTTTATTATTGTTATTATTTTACATTACCATTAATATGCTCGTAGAGGAACCTTGACCTTCAATACAAGAATCATGTGAATATTCAGGTGTTACCATCTCTTGATGCCAGAATTACTCTACACTTTATTAACCGGCTGTCAGCTGGTTATTAAATTTTTCACATTGGGAACGATATAGTGTATGTATGGAAAAGAGAGGTAAGAGTTATTATATACTGGTGTGAATGTTGGTCACAGCTCTCTCTACCTACTGACGCTTTCTCCAGGACGGAGAAAACTGACCTGGTACTTGTGGTCAGTTAGTGGAACTTACTGTGTGTGGTTCTGGCTTTATTTATTTCTTCAGTTCGCTGTCATGTTAAGTTATGACACTTCGTTTAAATAATTTGTATTCAGGTTTCTATCTTATTATATATTAAACAGCATTTTATTAATAAAACAAGTCCAGAATGTACATGTTCGTGGTTCAGTCACTGACACATTCCAGAAAATATCTCAGACACAGTTACTGCTATACAAATCCAAGCCACAGAATATAATATATCATAAATTCAGTTGTTACAAATAAAGTCCTGGAGATAAGTTCAACATTGAGCAAGTTCATTATTGTGCTTTTGCTTACTCTTCTTGCAGTATTATATTAGTAACGCAAGTCACTCTCTTACTTTCTGCAGTTACACCTGCCAGGTGTTTCTTCAGGTAGATGATGCCGCTACTAACATTAACCTGGTCAGGTCATTTATGCCAGTCCATTATAGCTGTATAGAAGATACTTCAAGTTAAGGAGTAGATTTGGCAAAAACTGTCTATAACTAAGGGATGCATCCAGTTTCCGTGTGTCCGGGATGCGGCGAGCATCTCCTATCTGGATCCTCAGATTTATTCTGGAAAAGGAACTTGGCTCCTCGGGAGTCATTGATCATCCTTATTTAAGTTTAATATTTTTATTATGCACTCCATACCCATGGTGTGGGTGGTAGTCACTCCATACCCATAGTGTGGGTGGTAGTCACTCCATACCCATGGTGTGGGTGGTAGTCACTCCATACCCATGGTGTGGGTGGTAGTCACTCCATACCCATGGTGTGGGTGGTAGTCACTCCATACCCATGGTGTGGGTGGTAGTCACTCCATACCCATGGTGTGGGTGGTAATCACTCCATACCCATGGTGTGGGTGGTAGTCACTCCATACCCATGGTGTGGGTGGTAGTCACTCCATACCCATGGTGTGGGTGGTAGTCACTCCATACCCATGGTGTGGGTGGTAGTCACTCCATACCCATGGTGTGGGTGGTAGTCACTCCATACCCATGGTGTGGGTGGTAGTCACTCCATACCCATGGTGTGGGTGGTAGTCACTCCATACCCATGGTGTGGGTGGTAGTCACTCCATACCCATGGTGTGGGTGGTAGTCACTCCATACCCATGGTGTGGGTGGTAGTCACTCCATACCCATGGTGTGGGTGGTAGTCACTCCATACCCATGGTGTGGGTGGTAGTCACTCCATACCCATGGTGTGGGTGGTAATCACTCCATACCCATGGTGTGGGTGGTAGTCACTCCATACCCATGGTGTGGGTGGTAGTCACTCCATACCCATGGTGTGGGTGGTAGTCACTCCATACCCATGGTGTGGGTGGTAGTCACTCCATACCCATGGTGTGGGTGGTAGTCACTCCATACCCATGGTGTGGGTGGTAGTCACTCCATACCCATGGTTTGGGTGGTAGTCACTCCATACCCATGGTGTGGGTGGTAGTCACTCCATACCCATGGTTTGGGTGGTAGTCACTCCATACCCATGGTTTGGGTGGTAGTCAAAAGATTACAGTGGTACATAATGAGTCCAGGGACTGTACCTCAACATTACCGAGGTACATAATGGGTCCAGGGACTGTACCTCAACATTACCGAGGTACATAATGGGTCCAGGGACTGTACCTCAACATTACCGAGGTACATAATGGGTCCAGGGACTGTACCTCAACATTACAGAGGAACATAATGTGTCCAGTGGCTGTACCTCAACATTACCGAGGTACATAATGGGTCCAGGGACTGTACCTCAACATTACTGAGGTACATAATGGGTCCAGGGACTGTACCTCAACATTACCGAGGAACATAATGTGTCCAGGGACTGTACCTCAACATTACAGAGGAACATAATGGGTTCAGGGTCTGTACCTCAACATTACAGAGGTACATAATGGGTCCAGGGACTGTACCTCAACATTACAGAGGAACATAATGTGTCCTGGGACTGTACCTCAACATTACAGAGGAACATAATGGGTCCAGGGACTGTACCTCAACATTACCGAGGTACATAATGGGTCCAGGGACTTTACCTCAACATTACCGAGGTACATAATGGGTCCAGGGGCTGTACCTCAACATTACCGAGGTACATAATGGGTCCAGGGACTGTACCTCAACATTACAGAGGAACATAATGTGTCCAGGGACTGTACCTCAACATTACCGAGGTACATAATGGGTCCAGCGACTGTACCTCAACATTACCGAGGTACATAATGGGTCCAGGGACTTTACCTCAACATTACCGAGGTACATAATGGGTCCAGGGGCTGTACCTCAACATTACCGAGGTACATAATGTGTCCAGGGACTGTACCTCAACATTACAGAGGAACATAATGGGTTCAGGGTCTGTACCTCAACATTACAGAGGTACATAATGGGTCCAGGGACTGTACCTCAACATTACAGAGGAACATAATGTGTCCAGGGACTGTACCTCAACATTACAGAGGAACATAATGGGTCCAGGGACTGTGCCTCAACATTACAGAGGTACATAACGGGTCCAGGGACTGTACCTCAACATTACCGAGGTACATAATGGGTCCAGGGACTGTACCTTAACATTACCGAGGTACATAATGGGTTCAGGGACTGTACCTCAACATTACCGAGGTACATAATGGGTCCAGGGACTGTACCTCAACATTACAGAGGTACATAATGGATCCAGGGACTGTACCTCAACATTACAGAGGAACATAATGTGTCCAGGGACTGTACCTCAACATTACCGAGGTATATAATGGGTCCAGGGACTGTACCTCAACATTACCCAGGTACATAATGGGTCCAGGGACTGTACCTCAACATTACCGAGGTACATAATGGGTCCAGGGACTGTACCTCAGCATTACAGAGGAACATAATGGGTCCAGGGACTGTACCTCAACATTACCGAGGTACATAATGGGTCCAGGGACTGTACCTCAACATTACAGAGGGGCATAATGGATTCAGGGTCTGTACCTCAACATTACAGAGGTACATAATGGATTCAGGGACTGTACCTCAACATTACAGAGGTACATAATGTGTCCAGGGACTGTACCTCAACATTACAGAGGGGCATAATGGATTCAGGGACTGTACCTCAACATTACCGAGGTACATAATGGGTCCAGGGACTGGGCCCATTATGTACCTATTATGTACCTGGTCACAACTGTAATGAGTTATTGATGCAAACATTAATTAGGTCACATCCACACACACACACACACACACACACACACACACACACACACACACACACACACAGACGGAGAGGTGGGGCACACCACCATGTGCTGGACACAGTGCACACAACCGAGGAAGAAGGGAAGAGGCTTCTGAGTGAGCTAGATACCTCAAAGGCAATGGGGCCAGATAACATCTCCCCATGGGTATTGAGAGAGGGAGCAGAGGCGCTATGTGTACCCCTAACAACAATATTCAATACATCTATCGAAACAGGGAGATTGCCTGAGGCATGGAAGACAGCAAATGTAGTCCCAATCTTTAAAAAAGGAGACAGACATGAAGCATTAAACTACAGACAAGTGTCACTGACATGTATAGTACGCAAAATCATGGAGAAGATTATCAGGAGAAGAGTGGTGGAACACCTAGAAAGGAATGATCTCATCAACAGCAGCCAACATGGTTTCAGGGATGGGAAATCCTGTG